>NC_038243.2:33853877-34011080 GCF_000004515.6 Glycine max | reverse complement strand
TTCCAAGTACGGATACGAGAAGCTTCCAAATTAGTGTACCAAACTACCGCGGCTCCGGCCAAGCTATCTTGAAAGAAGTGTATTAAAAGCTTCTCATCTTTAGAGTGTGCGCCCATCTTGCGACAGTACATCTTGAGATGGTTTTTGGGACAGGTCGTCCCTTTATACTTGTCGAAGTCCGGCACTTTGAACTTCGGGGGGATAACAACATCGGGTACTAAGCAACGATTCGTCATGTCTGCGAACGGATAATCTCCAAATCCTTCCACGGCTCTCAATCTTTCCTCGAGGAGATCGAGCTTCCTCCTTTCTTCAGTTGCCGGGGGCGGTCCTTCCGTGGACAAAACTATTGGTTGTGTCGTGATGTTGGGCTGAGGCAACGTGCTGGGTGACGGCCCTTCGGGGATCGGGGGATAGAACTCGACATCCCTTCGAGCATAGTCTTGAGGGTCTTTGTGGACCTCGTCGGGCTGTTGAGGTGGTTCTCTTTCAAGGACGGGAGAAGCGAGATGGCCCGCATCGTCTTGTAGGACGGGTGGTGAGTAGTTGGGCGGCAATCCATAAGGGTAAGCCGCTCGGTTGTATCCCAGGTGAGGGTTGCCATCGTGCCCCAGTGTGTCCCTTCCCCGTCATACTATGTTTGAGGGAGGATGGTGCGCAGTTGCCAAGAGAGTTGGGTCTGCTTCGGCAGCCGAACTGACAGCGGCAGCGGTGGCCACATTTTTCTCCATGAGCTGCCTCATTCCTAACATGGCCTCCATCATGGAAGCCATCTGTTCTTTCAAAGCCGACATGTTGGCTTTCATCTGTTCCTGTGTCTCCTCTTGATCACCCATCGTTCTAGATTTGGATCTGGTGCGATAGGGATGCCTTGTGGCACGTTTAGTTATGGTGTTTTTCCCTAAAAAACCAAACGTGAGGAGTGGGTAAAGAAAGAAAGAATGCATGCTAGAGATAAGATGCGGGAGTGATTTGATTTGCACAAGCTTTTTGGAGTAGAAACATGGGACCAACTCATTTTGTTTCAAAAAGTTGTATCTAGTCAAGGTCTGAGAGACCATACAAGTTTCCTAGCGATTTCTAATTATGTGGGACATTAAGTCTATCATATGCTAACAATAGCCGAGAAGCCCGTGAATTTCTTCGGGGGCGGAGTAGGTGTCCGCCATCGCCTTGGCCTTGGCTAACAAACGGGGAAGTTCTTGACTCCCGTTCAAAGTAAGAGCAAACCGATCCATCCACATGGTTTCCTCTTGGTGTAAAGAGTCGATCACCCTTCCTCTAGCCTTTTTTTCCGCGTATACTTGAGCATACTCGTCCGCGACCCTATGCTCGTGGGCCGTGGCTAGACCTAACTCTTCTTGGTACTTGGCGATGATAGCTAGCATGTTGGTCTCCGTCTCGCATAAACGCTGAGACAAGCTCCTTTTGGACCTTGAACAGGCAACTAACTCCTCTTTCAAGACCATGCTATGTGCTCGCGACTGGTCCCTCTCTTCCCTTCGCAGCTTGAGTTCACTGTTGCTACCCCACAAAGCTCCGCGAAATTTGTTACGGCCATACTCTTCCTTGCGAGCCCTCTTGGTCTCTTGTTCAAGGGCTCTCGTGGTAGTTGCATTCTCTTCCCGTAATCCGACACACTCTTTCTGGATGTGTGTAGCGGCCAACTTGAACTTCTCCTTGGCAAGTTTTGCCTTTCCTACCTCACTTTTGAGAGCTTGGACTTCTTCGTCCTCCTCCGGTGCCTCAAAACTCTCTTCGCTGACGACTTTTAACTTGGCGAGCCAATCTAAACCTCGTATATGAACTTTCAGCCATTCATGGTAGCAACCAATGATGCCATTACGAATGCCCCTAAGTTCTTGATCTTTTCTTAACGGGGTTTCCCATGCCTTATGGATTCTTTGTATAGCCTTGAAATTTTGCGCGCCGAAATCCCTCACAAGGAAAGGAGACATGTTTTCTTCCGTCGGTGCTCCCCTCATGGGGTACCCTAGTTGTCTTATAGCGAGCGCGGGATTGTAGTTAATACAACCCTCGTTCCTATCAGCGGAATGTTTGGGTACCCTCCACATGAGAAAAGGACTCCCTCCTTTCCTTCCTTCCATCGGGGAACCAATGGATTGCTCTACCTCCTATCCCAGCCAAAAGCTGGTCCCAATCTATTCTTCTCTTTTCAGTACACGAGCGATGGCTCTGGAGCGGACATGGATGCCTCGTGTCTTGCTGGAACAGGTGTGAAACCAACTAAACACAGAGAGCGGGCAAGCAACAGATGATCCGTGCGCTACTCTTTTCGCACCTTCGGTCAAATGTGTCAAATAAATCTGCCAAGACAGCTACTACCGGACTTTCCTTGCTATGGTGGTATGCAAGGAAAGCGTCGATTGCTGCTAGGTCCACCAAACCATCTATGTTTGGAAAGAGGACGACCCCAAAAATTAGCAACGCTAACACATCCATAAACGGGACCCAATCCCCTTGACTTGCCATATCCTTCGCCTTATCTTCTAGGTACTTCCGTGGTAGGCTCGCTATGCCGTTTCGAGTCTGTTTTATGCGGTCCAAACCTCTCGCTGAATCCTTGACCACAGTTGCAATTCTGCTCAAAGAGGGGAGACACTCGGAGGAAAGGTATGGTTTTCTTCCCCCGAGAGGACATCCTAGAATTTCCTCAAATTCTTCAATGGTTGGTACCAATTGGAAGTCTCCGAACGTGAAGCATCTCAAAGGCTGGTCGTAGTATTGGGTGAATGATGCAATGGCTTCTATGGATGTCTCTGCTACGGTCAACTCTAAGATCTTTCCGTAAATCTTGCGGAAAGCTTGCATTTGGAGAGGTTCCATCAACCGCCCTAATTCCTTGATGCTGGTGGTATCTAGGCTTTTAACCTTGACTTGGTAAAACCTCTTGCCCGTTTTATTTGTTCCCATGCTTACTAAGGTGAGACAAAAAGCCGGTGCAAATCAAAACTCCGATATCTCATGGGTGGAATGGATGAATGCATGAAGGAATGCATATGACACAGATGCAATCTAGGAATGCGGGGGCCCGAGGAATTGTCTCCTTCTTAGATACAACGTCTAGGGGTAGCAAAGTGCCCCAACGTATGTATTTAAAACGGTGACCCGGACCCTCCATTGATTTGTCTATAGAGGGGATCAAGACAAAATCCCTATGCATATGCAAAAGGCGCAATGACAATATCCACTGAACATAAGCAAAAAGGGTATATGATATTTATGCATGGCAGTGTGAAAAATGGCACGCAGCGTTTAGTGATAACCCCCAAGGTAGTCATATCTCTTTTGATAGTTTCTAGAGGTATCATTCTCTTCGAAGAACATATTGCAGCAGTAGGGACTACTAGCAACAATAAGTTTTCAAAGAGAAAAGCTCTAGATGAGGGTTCACTGTAATCAAGCAAGTCGGGGACCTAGCATGATCACAGATTCACCTCCGCTCCTTATGTTCCCATGAACCCGGGTATAGGGCCCTTTTTCACTCACAATGTGTGCAAATAGTGTTGGTGTTTGTGTGCATCAAATGAATAAATATTTACCTCATGCATACATTTTAAAACGCACTAAAAGCAATAAAAAGTTTATATACACAAGAACATAATGAAGGGAAACCAACAACGGGATAAGTCACGGTAAAACATTGCACAAGATTAAATGGCCTAACTCTCTAAAAACTGTCCCCAGTGGAGTCACCAACTGTCGCAACCTACCCTTCGGCGGGAGGGCGACGCGTGACTCGCGGGATGCGTGTTCCACGAAAGGAATACGCGCGGAGTCGCCACCGACGTTTATTTGAGGAAAACGTCGGAAAAACCGGAAAAGACGCGATCTACGAACTTTTAAGTGAAAGGTTCGGGAGTTGTATTTACGCACGGGGAAGGTATTAGCACCCCACACGTCCGTCCCAAGGGACGGCAGCCTTTAATCAAATTGTGCAAACGTGACTTTGATTTTTATGTTCCCTTTTTATGTCTTTATATCCTTTACACCCTTTTTTATATTTTTCTCTTTTGTGGTCGACAAGGGTGTTTCCCTTTGCTCCTACGTATTCCTCAATTGCGATGAGGAAATCAGACCTACGTAGTTCTTTTATCAAGTGATTCCTTTTTTACTAAAAAGGTGATCATTTTAAGGCGTTGGACCTTGAAAATGATCCATTTTTACTTAGTGAGAAATTGAAATGATAAACTTCAAAAACCTATTTTTATGGACGAGCTTGACTAGGCGAGTTGATTTTAGCCTTAATTTCACTTTAGTTATTAGTCAATTCAATTAAGAATGAGAAATCCCAAAGAGAAAACGTCCGATTGATTTTCCGCTTTATTTTTACTAAAAGACATTTTTTGATTATTATACCTCTTTTTTTATTTCCAACGTGGTTACGGCACGACCGAACGGTCGGAATTCATTTTAACCGAAGTTAACGGATAATACAATTCAAACGATCGGTGGAAATTTATTTTATTTTTAGGTTAAGCGAGAAATGACTTAAGTAAAATGGCTTAAGCACGTCAAGAGGGGGTATAAAAAGTAAATGAAACGAGAATAGAAATACACAAAACACAATGTGGACCACCACGGGTACATAGAATGAATCGAAAAGCTCAGTTCGAGGTACTTACCCGTTGAAGATCGAAGAACGATGAAGAACGAATGAAGAACGTCGAAGAACGGTCGAAACCTTTGCGAAATTCTTCACGGAAACGTTTCAAAAGCGCCTCGGCTTAGATTTTCTTCACGGAAACAATTTTTCCAAGCAAATTCGAAAGAGAGAGAAGCGCCTAAGGGGTTGAACCCTTTTCCTTCTCACTTCCTCCCCTATTTATAGCAAAATAGGGGAGATGCTTGCCGCCCAGCTCGCCCAGGCGAGCAGGGTTGCTTCCTCCAGAAGCAACAGCCTTCTGGAGGAATCTTCTGGAGGGCCCAAGTGGGCCTGGTTGCTATTTGGGTGATTCTTTTTTCGTAAAGTTACGGAAACTTACGAATTTCGTAACGATACTTGTTTTCTTTCCGTAATGTTACGGAACCTTGCGGATTACATAATCATCCCCTTTTTGACTTACGGAATGTTACGGAACCTCACTAATTATGCAACGATGCTTCCATTTGATTTCCGGGGTGTCACGGAACCTTACGGATTGTGCATCAATATTTTCTTTTGTTTTCCGACATGTCCCGGAATTTCACAAATTGCCTAATGATGGGTGCCAAGCACCTTACAAGGACCAAACAAAGGTCGCATGTCATCAAGCAAAGGTCCCCGGACGAAATTAGGGTATGATAAGACCTATTGTATAGAAATTTTGATGATTGTATATATTGTGGCTGAAGCCACCACAATTTTTACCTTTGCTCTGGATGTCACTATGTTATTTTGCAAAATCCCATGTTTTGGACAGTTTTAGATGATAAATATAATTATATTTTATCTTGTTAATTGAAAAGGAAATGTTAACAAACTTTATTTGAAAAGAGTTTACCGACCGCATCTTATTATTTCTCACGTGACAACCTAAAATGATGGCTGGTATATTTTTTTTTTGAAAGAGCAAAATAGTTTAGAGGTTATGAGTGATCAGAAAGAAAGGAATCCGAATAGAGTTGTGAACTAGCCAATCAGGACTTTATAGTGATAATTTTCCTTCTGAACTTAATTACCGTGAAATGAATAACAGTGCGAAAAAAAAGAGAGAGAAAAAGAAAAAAAAAATTCTCATGGTTTCTGCTATTTAATTTACTACTATTAAACCAGTCAATATTTAGGGATGCCACATGGGGTGCTAATACCTTCCCCGTGCATAAAAACAACTCTCGAACCTTTCACACTTAAAGTTCGTAGACCACACCTTTCCGGTTTTTCCGATGTTTTCTTCTAATAAACGTTGGTGGCGACTCTGTGCATTTTCCTCCCATGGAAGACGCACCTGTGAGCCCCGCGTCACCCTCCCGCCGAAGGGTAGGTTGCGACAATAGTTTAGCCTAATCTTGCTCAAGCATCGTCCACAGATTCCTCTTGTTGGACTAAACTCAACCAGGACTGCATTAAAACACACATACACAACTAAGTTATCGCACCCCGATTCCTCGTGATAGTACGACAACTTAGCCCTGTACTATCAAGGACTTTAGAATCAGACCAGTTTTTACTGTTGAATAACCCTAACAAAGCATGCATTTACGTGATCAAGGTAAAAACATACTGGAGTGAAAAGCAGATAGCACAGAGAACACACAAAACATCATTAAATAGATAGAAATATATTTACATCAGGTACCTGCAGGGAAGATCCAAAGAGGATTTAGCTTTCCATAACCAGGAAGCCTTCTTTACAACAAAGAGAAGAACAAGATGAAAGATTGCAAAAATACAAGTGGTGAGGATGTGTCCTTCACCTCTAGGATCTCACAATCACTCACAAACTCATCTCAAGCTCTCAAACCGGCTCCTGCTTCAAGCTCTAGTCTCTGCAGATCTTCACACAGCAAAATCTCTCAAAACTCTCTGGAACTTGGACCTTTCTCTCTCTATAATCTCTAGACATGCAAAGCTCTGAATCCCAGCCCAAACTCTCTCTCTAAAATCTGATTTCATGCTTAAATAGGTGGCCTTGTTTGTGCTCGTGGGCTTAGCACAATTATGGACCGCTTAGCGCACATTAGTGAATTTTGGCTTAGCGCGTGCCTTTCTCGCTTAGCGGATGGACTGAAGCGGTGCGCTTAGTGAGATGAAGCGGTGCACTTAGCAAACCTGTACAACTCATCTTCTTCCAGAGTCTTCCTCGCGCTTAGCCCATGAGTGTTGCGCTTAGTGGACGCTAGCTAAGCCAGCAGATTGGCTTAGCAAGAAGGTGAAAAACAACACTTTTCAAACCTTGCCTAATTAAACACATAAAATGGAAGTACTAAGTATTTATTACCTATACTTAACAGAAAATACTTATAACACTACAAAATAACCATAAATTGGAAGAGTTTGATACAATTTACACAAGTTTTATACACAAAAGTTAGTCGTATTCACCGACTAACACCTACACCTGTGTCCATTCCTCCCAACAAGCATCCAAAGACTACTCCCACAAAGAGTACTCCAAAGAAGTTGATTGAGAAGAAGAACACCAATAAAAAACTAAGGGACTAGAGTGAAATAAATAAAGAAGAGGTCCCTTAACTTCAAAGGAAAAGGAAACACAATATGGAATCAACAATGTACATATAGAAATATAAGCAATAGTATATTAGAGGTCTCTAGCCTTAATATAATTGATGAACATGGAATATATCAATCCATAACTACATGAAAGTTATGAAGTTTGATGAATCACTTTTTGAGAGATATTTTGTGAGTTTTTGTGCCATTTCGCATGAATTTTCTTGGCATAACTAACATTTGGACACTAGTTTTGTATTTCAGAAGTACAACTGCTCAATTGAGTGAAAGAGTTAGAAATTGTATGACTTTAAGAAGATTTGAAGACTCTACACTTGATCACGGTCGTGGTGCATTTATCACACCTATCGTAAGTAGCACGAGCATAATAAAATGATAACAACCCTCTAGAACAACGTCAATGATGAAGGTGTTGGTAAATTCACCATGGCCATGTTCAATTCATGAGTGTCATGATCAACCATGAGAGCCATAGCCAATTCATAATGGCCTAGAGCTTCAGCATCACTTCCGACTACGACCAAGGTGGATTTTGTTAGACACTAGATGATCCATACATCTCTTAAGATTTTGATGAAAACAAAGATATAAATTTGAGTTAACCATTCTATTACATGTAAGTCAAATAGGTTTGATGACTGAAAGCAATACTAGGTGAGAGTTATCCAATAATGGACACCTCATCCATTGGAAGCATGAAGTATTGTCCAATTCATCCAAGCAGTAAGTGGAATAAGCATTTCATTTGAATTATTAATTTATTCCAATTTATATGATTTTATTTAAAAGGAACATATCTGTGAATCTATCTTTAATTTCCTTTTATATGTCTAAAGGACCATATTGAGTTATGAATGACAGATATAGAAAGTCCTGATCATATTAGATAGAAACTCGCAATATCAGCTTATTTCAAGAAACAAGATCAATTTTCATAATGGTCATATTATTCAATTCCGAAGACACTCTTCACAATTACAAGCATCTTTCTACCTATAAATACAACATCAAGGATTGAAAAATGACAACGAACAAGAGTCGTGAATCAAGAAACGAGAGAAAAGAAAAACATTAGTTGAGAAATACACTAAGCTTAAGAGAGTCCATTCTTTGCAATACACAAATTACTTGTGAGAGATTAAAATCTTATTGTAAATTCACTCATTGGGTGTTGCAAAGAATCTTTGATTCTACATCAAACTTCTGTTTGTGAAAGCCACGCTTAGTGACAAAACAATACTTGGGTGTTCTTTCATTCAGGGGGAGTCTGAGGATTGTGCCAGTAGTGGCCTTGAGAATACTAGTAAGCCAGAACTGGCAAGAAAGAATACTGGTTGTAATTAAATCTGATCAGTGGAACCCTATACTAGTTGGTAAAGGAGAACTAGACCTAGCGTAGGTTGAGCACACTTGTAAAAAATGAAGTATTTTTTACTGCTCTTCTTTAGCTTATCAAAGTATTTCAAAGTTTATTATTGACACATTCTGCACAATTTTTTTCACTAGAAAATAAGTTTTATATATCATTAGATGACAGTCCACTCTTACTCATTCGACGAGAATTCTTATAAACTTGTCTATCATAACATCTTCCATTTAGAAAGGATTTTATATTTTCACTAACACACCATTCAACCCCTCTTCTAATGTGATTTGTTGTATTTTAGTTGGTATCAGAGCTCGACCTCTCGGGTTGAGTATTACTACAAATACAGTGGAAAAATCCTAAAGTCAAATAGATATGGAAGAAGGATACTCCACAAACAAGCCACCACTATTCAAAGGCGAAAAATATGACTACTAGAAGAAACACATAATAGGTCATTTCGAGTCTATTCGTATAGACCTCTGAGACTTCATAGAATATAGCAACTACATAACACTAGACGATCAACTTAATGAAGTACCTAGAACCTCTTAGACAAATGCTCAAAGACAAAGGTTTCTATTGAACTCTAAAGCTCGAAACGCCCTGTTGTGCATCCTCTTTGATGAGGAACATACAAAGGTCCACAACTACAGAAGTGCAAAACAAATGTGGGACACATTAGCTTTGATGTATGAAGGATCGTCATAGGTAAAACACAACTAGCTTAACTTATTAACATGTAAGTATGAACTATTCACTATGGAAGATGGTGAAGATATACAAGCCGTGTTTGGACGCTTTCAAACTATTTTAAATGAATTATGTTGTCTTAACAAAACTTTTGAGAACTATCATAACATTGACAAAATTCTAAGAAGTTTATCCAGAAAATGGAGTCCACAAGTGACAACTGTTAGACAAATGGCCTCAGTTATCTTAAGAAGGGGGGGGGGGTGAATTAAGATAACAAGGAACTATTCCCCAATTAAAATTTTACTCTCTCTTTTTAGATTAACAATGCACCCTTAACATGAATTACTCAAAAGAACATTCAAAATAAACTTCTTTCAAGCCAAAGATAAATAGCAATAAATAAAAGAAGTTTAAGGGAAGAGAGAAATGCAAACTTGATTTATACTGGTTCGGCCACTTCCCGTGCCTACGTCCAGTCCTCAAGCAACCCACTTGAGATTTTCCACTCTCTTTGTAAAACTCCTTTTACAAAGTCTGAACCACACAGGGGCAACCCTTCCCTTGTGTTCAAGAATCCTTTACAACATGAGACCCTCGGTCTCTTAATCCCTTTTCAGAAGTAAGAAGAAGAGAAGAAGAAATCTCTCTTGAAAGAGATAGATTGTACAATGAAGATCAATCACAATTCCTTATTGAATATGCAAGTGTTTGACCAAGGAATCTTTGAGAGGATAAGACATTTCAATTCAGAAAAACTCTCTTAATCTTTTGAGAGGATAAAACTTTTTGGGCAATGAAAACTCTCTCACAATTCGTGTTTCCAAGTCACATATAAATAGACCTTTGATGGTCATTCATAAAAACCATTTGAATAGATGTGACTCTTAGAAGTTATTTTCTGAAAATCTCCTCTGGTAATCGATTACAGGTTTTAAAAATTTGAATTAAAACGTTTATTAACTGCTGGTAATCGATTACCAATATTGTGTAATCGATTACACAGTCTAAAATTTGAATTCAATTTTTTAATAGCTGTTGTAAACATTTTTGGCCACTGGTAATCGATTACATCCTCTGGTAATCGATTACCAGAGAGTAAATCTCTTGAAAAACACTTTTTAACTTAAATTACTTGGCCAAACCTTTTGCTATATCAATTAGGAATTCCCTTCCTAAAATACTAGTGATCATCTTGATGTTGTTGCTTGTATTCTTGAATCATTGTCTTGAATTTAAACTTGAAAAGCCCATTTGCATCATTTGCATCAAATCATCATGATCATCATCAAAACACCAAAGGCATTTGTGTCATATGCATTTCTTCATGCATTCATCCATTCCACCCACGATAGATGTCAGAGTTTTGATTCGCACTGGGTTTTTGTTTCACTTTAGTAAAACATGGGAACAAATCAAACTGGAAAAAGGTTTTATCAAGTTAAGATTAAAGGCATAGGTATCACCAGCATTAAGGAGTTGGGGCGGTTGATGGGACCTCTCCAAATGCAAGC
Source organism: Glycine max (assembly GCF_000004515.6). Lineage (NCBI taxonomy): Eukaryota > Viridiplantae > Streptophyta > Magnoliopsida > Fabales > Fabaceae > Glycine > Glycine max. The sequence continues at coordinate 34,000,312 of NC_038243.2, read as the reverse complement.
CTTCCGCAAGGCATACGGAAAGATTTTAGATTTGACCATAGCAGTGATATCCACGGAAGTCGTTGTATCACTCACCCAATACTATGACCAGCCTTCGAGATGCTTCACATTTGGAGACTTCCAATTAGTACTGACTGTTGAAGAATTTGAGGAGATTCTAGGATGTCCTCTTGGGGGAAGGAAACTGTATCTTTTCTCCGGGTTTCTTCCCTCTTTGAGCAAGATTGCAGTTGTGGTCAGGGATTCGGCAAGAGAGTTGGATCATGTAAAGAAAACTCGAAACGGCATAGTGGGCCTACCACGGAAGTACTTAGAAGGCAAGGCAAGGGATATGGCGAATCAAGAGGAGTGGGTCCTGTTTATGGACGTATTAGCATTGCTAATCTTTGGGGCTGTCCTTTTTCCAAACATGGATGGTTTGGTGGACCTAGCCGCAATTGATGCTTGCATATCACCATAGCAAAGAGAGCCCGGTGGTAGCTATCTTGGCGGACTTATTTGACACATTTGACCAAAGGTGTGAGAAGAGTAGCGCTCGGATCATCTTCTGTTTACCCGCTCTTTGTGTATGGTTGGTTTCGCACCTATTCCAACAAGACATAAGGCATCCATGTCCGCGCTGAAGCCATCGCTCGTGTGTCGAAAAAAGAATAGTAGATTGGGACCAATACTTGGCTGGGATAGGAGGCAGAACAATCAACTGGTTTCCTCGATGGAAGGAAGGAAATGGGGGAGTTCTCTTCTCATGTGGGAACTACCCAAACATTCCATTGATAGGGACAAGGGGTTGTATTAACTACAATCCCGCACTTGCTATAAGATAGTTAGGGTACCCCATGAGGATAGCACCGATAGAAGAGAGCCTCTCTCCTTTCCTTATGAGAGATTTCGGCGCGCAAAGTTTCAAGATTATACAAAGAGTCCACAAGGCGTGGGAAAGCCCGTTAAGGAAAGACAAAGAACTTAGGGGCATCAATAATGGCATCATCAGTGGTTATCATGAATGGTTGAAAGTTCGTACACGGGGGTTAGATTGGCTCTCCAAATTAAAAGTTATCAACGAGGAGAACTTCGAAGCTCCGGAAGAGGATGAAGAAGTCCAAGCTCTAAAAACAGAACTAGGAAAAGCAAGACTTGCCAAAGAAAAATTCAAGTTGGTCGCTACAGACGTCCGGAAAGAGTGTGCCGGGTTACAAGAAGAAAATGCAGCTACCGCAAGAGCCCTTGAACAAGAAACCAAGAGGGCTCGCAAAGAAGGGCATGGCCGAGACAAATTTCGTGGAGCTTTGTGGGGCAGCAACAGTGAGCTCAAGCTTCGAAGGGAAGAGAGAGACCAATCATGAGCACATAACATGGTCTTGAAAGAGGAGTTAGCTGCTTGCTCAAGGTCCAAAAGAAACTTGTCTTAGCGTTTATACGAAACAGAGACCAACATGTTAGCCATCGTCAGCAAGTACTAAGAAGAACTTAATCTAGCCACGGCCCACGAGCATAAAGTGGCGGATGAGTATGCCTAAGTGTACGCGGAAAAGGAGGCTAGAGGAAGGGTGATCGACTCGTTAAATCAAGAGGCAACAATGTGGATGGACCGATTTGCTCTTACCTTGAACGGGAGTCAAGAACTTCCCCGATTGCTAGCCAAGGCCAAAGTAATGGCGGACACCTACTCTGCTCCCGAGGAGATCCACAGACTTCTCAGCTATTGTCAGCATATGATATACTTAATGGCCCATACAATTAGAAACCGCTAGGAAGTTTGTATTGTCGCTCAGATCTTGACTAGTTATAACTTTCTGAATAAAATGAGTTTATCCCATGTTTTTACTCCAAAGATCAGTGTGAATCAAATCACTCCCGCATTTTATCTCTAGCATGCATTCATTTTTCTTTACCTACTCCTCACATTTGGTTTTTTAGGAAAAACGCCATAACTAAACGCGCCCCAAGGCATCCCTATCGCACCAGATCCAAATCTAGGACGATGGGTGACCAAGAGGAGACACAGGAACAGATGAAAGCCGACATGTCGGCTTTGAAAGAGCAAATGGCTTCCATGATGGAGGCCATGTTAGGGATGAGACAACTCATGGAGAATAACATGGTCACTGCTGGCGCTGTTAGTTCGACTGCCGAAGCAGACCCAACTCTCCCAGCTACCACACACCATCCTCTCCCAAATGCGGTAGGACGAGAAAGGAGCATACTGGGGCACATCAGCAACTCCCATTGGGGATACAACCGGGTGGCTTACCCTTATGGACTACCACCTAATTACACACCACCAGTCATGCGTGATGAAGCGGGTCATGTCCCTTCCCCCGTCCTTGAAGGGGAGCCTCCTTGACAGTCATACGAGGTTCACGAGGATCACAGAGAGTATGCCCAAGTAGACGTCGATTTCTACCCCCCGGTTCCCATCGAGGGTCCGGCACCCAACATACTGCCTCAACCCAACCTCCCAGCACAACCAATATTCTTGTCCACAGAGGGACCACCCCAGCGGTGGAAGAAAGAAGGAAACTCGATCTCCTCAAAGAGAGATTGAGAGCTGTTGAAGGCTTTAGCGACTATCCGTTCGCAGACATGGTGGATCTTTGCTTGGTACCGGACGTCGTCATCCCCCCAAAATTCAAGGTACCTAATTTTGACAAGTACAAAGGGATGACTTGTCCTAAGAACCATCTCAAGATGTATTGTAGCAAGATGGGGGCGCATTCTAGGGATGAAAAGTTGTTAATGCACTTTTTCCAAGATAGCTTGGCTGGAGCCGCGGTCATTTGGTACACTAATTTGGAAGCTTCCCGCATCCGTACTTGGAAGGATCTGATCACTACCTTCCTTAGGCAATATCAGCACAATTCCAATATGACTCCCGATCACACTCAGTTGCAGAACATGGTTAAAAAGGAAAGTGAGACCTTTAAAGAGTACGCCCAACGGTGGAGGGAGCTGGCAACACAAGTAGCCCTTCCCATGGTCGAAAGGGAGATGATTACCATGATGGTAGACACCTTATCGGTGTTTTACTATGAGAAGTTGGTAGGCTATATGCCCTCCAGCTTCGCGGACATGGTATTCGCCGGGGAGAGAATCGAAGTAGGTTTGAAGAGAGGGAAGTTCGATTACATTTCCTCCACAAGTACCAATGCTAGGAGGATCGGAGCAACTGGGGCAAAAAGGAAGGAAGGAGATACCCATGCCGTCACTTCAGCACCTGCATGGGTCAAGCCACCACAAACCTCTCATGGTACCCATCAGTACGCACAACATCACCCGAGCTTCTCAGCTCGCGCCGGGGACTCTTCCAATTTAGCACCCGTACAGCCTAGGGCGCCCGCACCCATCCAGAGGGAGGCCCCCCAAGCTCCGGCTCCAACCACGACTTGCCTGGCCGGCAACGCCTACTTTGGCATCGGTTCCAACGCGATGAGGAACTTTCCCCAAGGCCAACTCCAGAATTCACCCCGATCCCAATGACGTACGAAGACCTCTTGCCGTCCCTCATCGCCAATCAAATGGCTGTGATATCTCTCGGGAAGATCTACCAACCTCCTTTCCCGAAGTGGTATAACCCTGACGCAACTTGTGCATACCATGGGAAAACCCCGGGCCACTCTACCGAAAAATGCCTGGCCCTTAAATACTAGGTCCAAGATTTGATAGACGCCGGATGGCTGACGTGTCAAGAGGATCGGCCCAACGTGAAAACAAACCCGCTAACCAATCATGGAGGGGGAGCAGTTAATGTCGTTGAGTCGGGTAGGCCGTGCAGGTCTAAGCCTTTAAAGGATGTGACGACCCCTAGGAGGTTTATCTACGAGGCCCTACAAAAGGGGGGCGTAATTCCCCACGGTGGGCACGGAGAGGATTCCTGTTTGATGCATCCTGGCGAGCTACATAACATGGAAACATGTTTAGCAGTGGAGGACCTGTTGCAATAGATGATAGATCGAGGCCGACTGGAAGTCGACGATGAGGGGAGTGAAGAGCAGCATATATGTATGCAGTCCGTAGATGAGAGAAGTTTTGGAAGGCCTAAGCCTTTGGTGGTATATTTCACCAAAGACGCAGCTCCCCAAATGCCCCGATACCCCTCGGTAGTTAAACCTGTTCCGTTTCCGTATCGAAACAGCCACGCAGTTTCGTGGAGGTATGCACCTCCAAACGAAAGGAAGAAAGAGGCCACCGACATCAGCTCGTTGTCAGTCAAGGTAACCAATATCATGTGGCTGAGCGGCGTGACCCGCAGCGGTCGCGTGTTTGCACCCTCTGATTTGTTGACACAACCCGCAAATGTTAAAGGGAAGACAAAGATAGTGGAGGAACAAAATGACAAAACGACCCTCACTCCGAATGAGGATATTCCAGTGAAAGGTCATCCGGAGAAAAGGTATGGTTGTGGCAAGAAAGAAGTATCGCTAGAGGAGGCAGGCAAGTTCCTCCGCATTATTCAGCAAAGCGAGTTCAAGGTCATTTAACAGCTCAACAAAACTTCGGCCAGGGTCTCTCTTTTGGAACTACTCATGAGCTCTGAGCCTCATCGGGCTTTGCTAGTGAAGGTCTTGAACGAAGCTCATGTGGCCCAAGATATCTCTGTAGAAGGCTTTGGAGGACTCGTCAATAACATCACCGCCAACAACTATTTCGCCTTCACCGAAGAAGAAATCCCTGCCGAGGGGAGAGGCATAACAGGGCTTTGCATGTGTCAGTCAAATGCATGGACCACGTCGTGGCCAAGGTACTCATCGATAATGGTTCCAGTTTAAATGTAATGCCCAAAAGCACGTTAGAGAAATTTCCGTTTAATGCTTCCCATCTAAAGCCAAGTTCCATGGTGGTTCGTGCCTTCGACGGCACCCACCGAGAGGTTAGGGGAGAGATCAACCTCCCTGTACAGATAGGCCCCCATATCTGTCAGGTTACCTTCCAAGTAATGGATATTAACCCGGCTTACAGCTGTCTTTTGGGACGCCCGTGGATCCACTCGGTGGGGGTTGTTCCCTCTACACTCCACCAAAAACTGAAGTTTGTAGTAGAGGGGCATTTGGTTATTGTGTCAGGGGAAGAAGAGATCTTGGTAAGTTGCCCATCCTCTATGCCATATGTGGAAGCCGCAAAGGAGTCATTAGAAATAGCCTTCCAATCTTTTGAGGTAGTAAGCATTGCCTCCGTAGATTCCTTCTCTAGGCAACCTTGCCTGTCCGATACGACATTGATGGTAGCCCGGGTGATGTTGGGGAATGGTTACGAGCCCGGAATGGGTTTAGGCAAGAACAACGACAGCAGAACCAGCCTGATAAGCACCAGAGGAAACCGTGGGAAGTTTGGGTTAGACTATAAACCCACACAAGCGGACATAAGGAAAAGTGTTACGGGAAGGAAGAGCGGAAGCCAAGGCTCGCAATTGGGATGAAGAGTCGAAGGGGCCCGCCCTGCCACATCAGCAGGAGCTTTATAAGCACGGGTCTAGGACACGAAAGCCAAGTCGTTGCGATATGCGAGGATGACTCTCCGAGTGGGTCAGATCTAGTACGACCATGCCCTCCTGGTTTTCGACTAGGAAATTGGCGAGTGGAGGAGCGCCCGAACATTTACGCGACAAGCATAATGCAACCCTTTGTGGCTTTTAAACTCTACAGTTGGGCCTAGGCTTTAGAGTTTCCTTTTGTTAAGGCTTTATGTCTTTTGTTCCTAAATTTTTAATATAAAGATCTTTCTTCATCTGTTCTTGCGTCTCTACCGATTCTCATTCATTTGCATGTTTATTTCTTTATGCTTAAAACGCCAGATCTGACGACGAGTCCCTCGAAGGTACTAATACCTGGGACCCGACCATCGATTTCAAGCAAGAAATAGATCAGACGGAGGGTGAAGAGGACGAAGATATGGGACTTCCCTCGGAGTTGGAGAAGATAGTCGCCCATGAGGACCAAGAGATGGGGCCTCATCAAGAAGAGACAGAACTAGTGGACTTAGGAACCGGCAGTGGGAAAAAGGAAGTAAAGATAGGCACGGGTATGACCGCACCCATCCGTGAAGAATTGATGGCCTTGCTAAAAGACTACCAAGACATCTTCGCCTGGTCATACCAAGATATGCCCGGTTTGAGTGCGAACATCGTACAACACAGATTACCTCTAAATCCTGAGTGTTCCCTGGTAAAACAAAAACTGAGGAGGATGAAGCCCGAGACATCCTTGAAGATAAAAGAAGAGGTAAAGAAACAATTTGACGCTGGGTTTTTGGCTGTCGCTCGGTACCCAGAATGGGTTGCCAACATTGTACCAGTCCCTAAGAAGGATGGGAAGGTGTTGATGTGTGTGGATTATCGGGACCTGAATCGAGCCAGTCCCAAGGACAATTTTCCTCTGCCGCATATCGATATCCTTGTGGATAATACGGCCAATTTCGCTTTGTTTCCTTTATGGATGGGTTCTCTGGTTACAATTAGATAAAAATGGCGCCGGAGGATATGGAAAAGACTACCTTCGTCACCCTGTGGGGGACGTTCTGTTATAAGGTGATGTCCTTTGGACTTAAGAACGCCGGGGCAACTTTTCAACGGGCTATGATAGCTTTGTTCCACGATATGATGCACCGAGAGATCGAGGTCTATGTGGACGACATAATTGCCAAGTCTAAGACCGAGGAGGAACACCTTGTCAACTTGCATAAGTTGTTCGAAAGGCTTAGGAAATATCAATTGAGGTTAAACCCCGCTAAGTGCACCTTCAGGGTTAAGTTAGGGAAATTGCTAGGTTTCATCGTAAGCCAGAAAGGGATAGAGGTGGATCCCGAAAAGGTGAAAGCCATCCTTGAGATGCCAGAACCGCGTATGGAGAGGCAGGTCCGAGGTTTCCTACGGTGTTTGAACTACATTGCCAGATTCATATCACAACTCACCGCTATCTGTGAGCCGTTGTTCAAACTCTTACGATAAAACCAATCCGTCCGCTGGAATGAGGACTGTCAAGAGGCATTTGGGAGGATCAAACAGTGTCTCATGAACCCTCTCGTGCTTATGCCGCCGGTACCCGGAAGACCTCTCATCTTGTATATGACAATTTTGGACGAATCGATGGGATGTATGCTGGGGCAACATGACGAGTCCGGGAAGAGAGAGCGCGTTGTCTACTACTTGAGTAAGAAGTTCACGGCCTGTGAAATGAACTACTCCCTGCTTGAAAGAACGTGTTGTGCTTTAGTCTAGGCGTCCCACCGTCTAAGACAATACATGCTGAGCCATACCACCTGGTTGATATCCAAGATGGACCCGGTTAAGTACATCTTTGAGAAGCCTGCCCTCACAGGGCGGATCGCCCGGTGGCAGGTTTTGCTATCCGAGTTCGATATAGTCACCCAAACGGAAATAAAAGGAAGCGCCTTGGTAGATTATTAGGCTCAACAGCCTCTCAAAAACTATCAACCCATGAATCCCGAATCCCGGATGAGGACATCATGGCCTTGTTTGAAGAAAAGCTAGACGAGGACCGGGACAAGTGGATCCTGTGGTTTGATGGAGCGTCAAACGTGTTAGGCCATGGCGTTGGAGCAGTATTGATCTCTCCAGACAATCAATGCATACCTTTCACAACCAGGCTGGGGTTTGACTGCACCAACAATATGGCTGAGTATGAAGCGTGTGCCCTGGCTGTCCAGGTGGCAATTGACTCCAATGTCAAGCTACTCAAGGTGTACGGGGACTCAGCACTGGTGATCCACCAGCTGATAGGGGAATGAGAAACTAGAGACCCCAAGTTGATCCAGAGGCGGCGAGCCCGATAACATGCGGAGACAAATTATGGTCATTCCGCACACCTTTTCGCCATTCAGACACAATCGTGTCCGATGGCACGCAGAGACAAATTATGGTCATTCTGTGCCTTGTGTCAACCGAGAGGAACGAATTTGGCGGTATCAGGATGATGTTGGTCGTTCGGTGCTGATCATTTTCAAGATTTTTGTAGGTACCGCTAGCGGGGAGATTGACCGGCCGAATGGTGTTCCGCTCGAACGAAATTAGTGTCTTATCTTTACTTCCCTTTTATCTCCAATAAAAGACAAGTAAAGAGGGGCAACTGTTACACCCTAATTTCATCCGGGATCATCAGTTTGTTGGGGTGTGACCCTCGCTTGACCACTTCAAGGTACTTGACACCCATCGTTAGGCAATCCGTGAAGTTCCGCGACATGTCGGGAGTTGAAAGGACGTGTTAAGGCGCAATCCTTAAAGTTCCGTAACATTTCGAAAGCCAAAGAAGGGATGATTACGAAATCTGTAAGGTTTCGTGACATTATGGAAAGAAAACAAGTATCGTTACATAATTCGTAAAGTTCCATAATGTTACGGAAAAAGAATCAGCAAAAAAAGACAGGGGCTGTATTTAGTAAATAGGGGGGGTACAAATAGCAATCAGGCCCACTTGGGCCTTCCAGGATCTTCCGACAGAAGGCGGTGCCTTCTGGTGGAAGCAACCCAGCTCGCCTGGGCGGCAACCACCACCCTTTTTTCCCCTATAAATAGGGGGAGGCGGGTGGAACAAAAATGTTCAACCCTCCTGGTATCTGAGAATCACTTAAAATTAGTGAGAAAAATTGTTTCCGTGAAGAAAATCTAAGCCGAAGCACTTCCGTAATGCTTCCAAGACGTTTCCGTGGGTGATTTCGTGAAGGTTTTCCACCGTTCTTCATCTTTCTTCAATCGTTCTTCGTCGTTCTTTGGTCTTCAACCGGTAAGTTCCCGAAATCGAACCTTTCAATTCATTCTATGTGCCCTTAGTGGTCCCCACTTGTGTCGTATACTTTTTATTTTTATTTCATTTACTTTTCGCACCCCCTTTTGACGTACTTTAATCATTTATTTAAGTCATTTTCTCGCCTAATCAAAAATAAAATAAATTTCCACCGATCATTTGAATTGTAACATCTTTTAATTTCTGTTAAAATGAAATTTGACCATTCTGTCATGCCGTAACCACGTTTAAAACCATAAAAAAGGCAAAATAATAATATAATAATAAAAAAAAATATTTTTATAAAATAATCAAAAAAATTAATCGGACGTTTTCCTTTGGGATTTTTCTTTCTTAACCGAATTGACTAATAACTAAAGTGAAACTAAGGCTAAAATCAATTCATAAATCAAGCTTTTGTCATCACCTAAAAAGCCATTTTTAAGGTCCAACGCCTTGAAATGGTCTTTTTCGCTTTTATTGGTTAAACGTGGATTTTTTAAAAAGCCTAAAATCAACACGTAACCTCTTTCAAAAAAAAAAAACAAGAGATCATTAATGGTCCAATTCCTTAATGTTTTCTCTCCTTTCAAAAGAATCGAAAGATTGTTTAATGGTCCAACGTCTTAAATGACCTTTCATTCAATCAAAATATATCTTGCAAAAAAGAAATAAAAATAATTTAACCAACATTTAGTTCTCAAAGAACTACGTAGGTCTGATTTCCTTACCATAGTTGAGGAATACGTAGGAGCAAGGGAAACACCCTTGTCGACCACAAAAAGATAAAATATATAAAAGGCACAAAAAGACATAAAGACGTAAAAGGGAACATAAAATGAATTGAATTCATGTTTGCACACTTGATTAAAAGGTTGTCGTCCCTTGTGGCGGACGCGTGGGGTGCTAATACCTTCCCCGTGCGTAAATACAACTCACGAACCTTTCACTTAAAGTTCGTAGACCATGTCTTTTTCCGGTTTTTCCGACGTTTTCCTCAAATAAACGTTGGTGGTGACTCCACGCATTTTCCTTTCTTAGAAGACGGACCCGTGAGTCTCGCATCGCCCTCTCGCCGAAGGGTAGGTTGCGACACACATAATGCATGTAAAATTATAAAACTACCCTAATACAAAATAGTCTAGGTGCCCTAAAATACAAGGGCTGAAAAATCCTACATTTCTAGGGAACCCTACCTACATTATGGAGCCCTAAGTACAAGGCCCAAAAATAATGAAACCTTAATCTAATATGTACAAAGATATGTGGACTCATACTTAGCCCATGGGGCCAAAATCTACCCTAAGGCTCGTGAGAACCCTTGGGTCTTCTCTTGCATCTCTGGCCTAATCTTCTTAGCGTCTTCTATCCAATGCCCTTGGGGGTAGGATTGCATCATTCCCTCCCCTTGAAAAGGATTTGACCTCAAATCTAGAGGTTCTTGAAACTATGGGCTTCTTCCCTTAACACCTGTAAAAAGAATAAAAACATATATATTAGTGGTGTTTGGTATGTTGGAGTAAGGTAAGGTTTGAAAACCCATTTCCTGGGCATCTTCCCATGAGGGAACATGGTTTCTCACCAACTCAATGAGTGGTGCTACAAGTATAAAAATTTATGGGACAAACCTTTTGTAAAAGTTTGTTAAGTCATGGAAGCCCTAAATTTTCCTTATACATGGTGGAGTGGGCCACTCAAGAATGACCTTTATTCTCTTAGGGTTCGTGGGAACCCCTTGATCACTATTTAAAAAATTAAGAAAAGTAATGCAATAAAACATACTTTTTTGTATTTTCATGTTGATTATTCCTACCTAAAAGTATGACAAACCTAAGGTGTCCTATATGAGCACCTAAGTTTGTATTGAAACTAAAAATAAGAACAAACCTACCTAACGAGTCCTTATGTATGTGAATCATGAAGATGTTGGATGCATGGGTGATTTTACAAAAGAGGGTTGCACCACTCAACACATTCATCATACCACCTATCATAGGGATTCGGTGCCTCATAATACCTATTTTTGGCACCAACAAAGCACAAGGAGTTAAGCTCTTACGAACCAAACCCTCATCCAACAAATCCTTTACTTAAGGAATAACCTCAAGCTCAAGAGGTATGGCAGTGCCAAGGGATGTTTCCCTTGATAGGAGAAGGTAGAAAAATTGTTTAAGAAGGAGTGCTCTTTTGATATCACCTTTTGTTGCAAAATGATTTTCCTTCTTAACAATCTTCTTGGAGGAATCCTTTTCTTCTTTTTCCTTCCCCTTGGCCTTTGAAGACAAGGCCTTGCTATCCTTCTTTTTCTTTTGTTTTTCTTGTTTTTCTTCCTCATCCCTCTTATCTTTCATAGTTAGTTGATCTTTGGCCACCTGTGAAGGTGTTTCAGGATACAACACAAATTTAATGCCAAGATGGATGAGGGTAATCTCAATAGTTAGGCCATTGAAAATGATCTTCCTATCAAATTTCCAGGCCTTCCTAAAAGAATATGCCCTGCCTCCATGGGAACTATATGACAATTAACTTCATCCATATATATCCCAATGGAGAAAAGTACTTTCATTTGTTGGTTAACTATCATTTCTCCATGCTCATTGAGCCATTGAAGTTTATAAGGTTTTGGGTGGGGAATGATAGTGAGGTTCAACTTGGAAACTAATCTTGTGCTTGTTAGTCGGTGAAAACGACTAACTTTTGTGTATAAAACTTGTATAAATTGTATCAAACTCTCCCAATTTATGGTTTTTTTGTAATGTTATAAGTATTTTCTGTTAAGTATAGGTAATAAATACTTAGTATTTTCATTTTGTGTGTTTAATAATCATTTTCTCTCAATTTCAGGTTAATTAGGCAAGCTTTGGAAAGTGTTGTTTTTCACCTTCTTTGCTGGCCTAGCGAGCATCCGCTAAGCGCAACACTCCTGGACTAAGCAGGAGGAAGAATCCAAAAGAAGATGAGCTGTACAGGTTCGCTAAGTGCACTGCTTCAGTTCATCCGCTAAGCGAGAAAGGCGCGCTAAGCCAAAAATCACTAACGTGCGCTAAGCAGTCCATACGTGTGCTAAGCACATGAGCACGAACAAGGCCACCTATTTAAGCCTGGAATCAGATTTTGTGAAGGGAGCTTGGACTGGGATTCAGAGCTTTGCATGTCTAGGGTTTCTAGAGAGAGAAAGGTCCAAGTTCCTGAGAGTTTTGAGAGATTTTGCTGTGTGAATATCTGCAAAGACCAGAGCTTGAAGTAGGAGCCTGTTTGAGAGCTTGAGATGAGTTTGTGAGTGATTGTGAGATTCTAGAGGTGAAGGAGACATCCTCACCACTTGTATTTTTGTAATCTTTCATCTTGTTATTCTCTTTGTTGTTAAGAAGGCTTCCTGGTTTGGAAAGCTAAATCCTCTGTTGGATCTTCCCTATAGGTACCTGATGTAAATATATTTCTATCTATTTAATGATGTTTTGTGTGTTCCCTGTAGCCACGGATAAGCCTCTCTTAGCCAAGGTTGAGCTAAGCTAACTTCAATTTGATCTGAATTCAGCTAAGCTTTAGCCTGATTGCTAAGCGACAGCTTATCCGTGGCTAAGCGTGACCTATTGTCGCCAAGGGCAAATCCTTACGACCATAATTGAGGTCCATGATGCTAAGCGCCAGTCATGGCAGCTAAGCGAGATTCATTGCGGCAATATGAACGCTAAATGAGTCCTTCTTAGCTAAGCGCATGCTCCTCTATACTTAAGATGCATCATTTTAGCTAAGCTGGCCAAAGCCTGGTGATGTGTCATCATTTTCTCATATTTCTTAACCCTTTTTGTCACCATTTTAATTACTGATTAGCCTTAATTGTCAAATTAATTATGCAGTTTTATCATTGGGCCCTACTGGATTAATTTTGTGTTTTTAATTTAATTTCAGGAGAATTATAAGTAATTGTGCTTGAATCTGGAATTGGGCTTGGACTTGAAGAGAGCAGACAATTTTATTCTACCAAATCTTATCTTATCTAGATTTTATCTTATCATATCTAGATTTTATCTCATCTAGATATTATTTTATCTAGATCTTATCTTATCTTATCTTATCTAGATTTTATTTCATCTAGATACTATTTCATCTAGATTTTATCTTATCTAGATTTTATTTTATTTATGGGCTTGGACTTAAAACAAATTTGTAAGCTTTGGGGCTGAGAACTATATAACAGCACCAAGGTTCTAGTTTTAGGCTCTCTCTCTCTCTCTCTCTCTCTCTCTCTCTCTCTCTCTCTCTCTCTCTCTCTCTCTCTCTCTCTCTTTCATTTTTAGTTTTTTTTTTTTTCATTTTGGAGAATAATTCTAGTTTTCTTCGTTTTCTATTACAATTTCGTTTCTATTGATTAATGGAAGGCTAAGTCTCCAGCGTTGTTTTCTCTTGAGGACCAAGCACAACTCTCTTTGAGGTTTTATCATTACTATTGAATTCTGATAAGTTTTTCCTCTTCACCAATTACTCTGTATTTGTTGCTATTAATCCATGCATGATTAGTGCTTGATTAATTGTCTCTGCGCTTAATTTACGTTCATGCTTAATGATCAGTTTCGTTCATGATTAATTGGTGTATGTGTTGCTTAATCATATAATGAATGCCTTATGTTAAATTTCGCTTACTAATTTAATTTAGGGTTGGATTAAGTGGTTGAACTGATAAAGGATAAATCCTCGTAACCTAGGATAAGAGACTTGCTTGTGAATCAAGGGGAAACAACGTTTTTTAATTATGATATTTTCTAATTCAAATTTACTTGCTGTTTAATTAACAATAACAAACACCCCCCCAATTCGTTACTATTTTATTACAATCTGTTATGAACATTTGGTTGACCATTGCTCGTGGGAGACGACCTAGGATCACTTCCTAGATACTGCATTTTTAATGTTTATTTGATTTGGGTATGGCCTCGATCACCTAGCTTAGCGAGAGTTGCAGCTTTTCTGATCTGCATACCTCGCAAAGCGGACGTACCCTCGTGCTAAGCCAAGTCTCTGTTTAAAAAAAAAAAGCTGATTTTGAATTTGAAACGTCGGCTAAGCGCACGAGTCTGCTAAGCGAGCCTTGTTGAGAAACCAAACGTGTCTCTTGCTCGCTTAGCGCAGCGGTCTGGTAAGCGAAAGTATCAAAAAACTGCTTAAGAGAGTGTAACAGCAGTTACACTCACATTAGCCAGATTCCAGAAACTTCGCCTCTGCATTCTCTCTCTCAAAAGATTTGCACATTTTGCGTCTGTGCTTTCTTTGTGCATTTTCGACTTTGAAGCATCAATCATACACCATCCAAATAAGTTCCTTGATTCTTTTTCTCTTTTTCTTGTCTTAACTTTAGGATAGAAGACTTTAACTGTAGCTTTTGATTTTTAGGGTTTTTATGTTTTGTTAGAATTAGTTTAAGATTAGAGCTATACACGCTGACGCACACATAGCATGTCTGATATGCCTTTTAGAGGCTTGAAAAGTGCAAGAAAATGAGCTGCATTTTTTGTGTTTTCTGGAAAATGCTATGAACTCGCTAAGCGAGCATGTTGCACTAAGCGAGTTCATCAATACTCATCGTATGTAAGCATTTCTCTGAAGAACTCGCTAAGTGCGCTTACCACGCTAAGCGAGTTCATTTTTTGAGGATGAACACTCATCCTCTTACTGACCTACCTGTGGCTAAGCGAGGCTGAATCGCTAAGCCCAGGTAACTTAATCAATTTTTTTGTTGATAGTCGCGCGCTAAGCCGAGCTTCCCTGAGCCAAGCACGATTGGTTGCAGCATCCGCTGAGCTAAGTGAGCTTCGTTCGCTAAGCTGTCAACACTTAGTGAAATTTTTGAAGAGTTGGTGCCGCTAAGCGCAGCCTTTAAGGAGCTTAGTGCAAATCCTTGCGACACATGTTCAACTTAGCGGGCGCTTTCCCGCCAAGCCAATTCTGCAGAATCTAAAAATTCTGCAACTTCCACTAAGCGACTCCACATGTCGCTAAGCAATAGTGTTTTTTTTTTTTACAAAGGCCAGCTAAGTAGACCATGTCTCGCAAAGAGGCCAGTGTCTTTTTCAGTCTTATTTTTCAGTTTTTAAAATTTTGAATAACTATGTGCTGATTAAATGTTTGATTCCTTTGTTTGCAGATGTCTTCCAGAAAAAAGAAAGAGCATTGGTGCAAGGCCCACAGCTCAATATGACACAAGAAGATTCCACTCCTTCGAGGCCTGGACCAGATACACAAACAATGTGCTAGGAAGACATATACTAGCTGAGAGGAAGGTAGAAATATACCATACGGAGTTGGATGAGTTCAAGGCTGAATTGGAGAGGCGTAACTTCCATAAGCGCCTCACCAATTTAGCTGACAGCAGCATCGACCTAGCCTTGGTGAAGGAGTTTTATGCCAACCTCTACAGTCCCGAGGGGCCTTCCCAAAACAAGTCAAAATCCGAGGCCACTTGATAAAAATTGATGCAAACAGCCTCAACACCTTCCTGGAGACACTTGTGGTACTGGCTAAGGGAGAATCCTTACCCGCTTACTCTAGATACTACAGGATGCCCACTGATATTAGAGAGATTGAGGCTGCTTTGTGTATACTCGGCCGAAGGTTTGTTTTAAATGCTGAAGGCCATCCTGGGAAGATCCTCAAGAAAGATCTGACAACTCATGCTCAGGTTTGGAGTGTTCTCTCATACTCTAACCTAGCTCTTACTTCCCATACCTCGGATTTGACTTTAGATAGAGCTAGGTTAATTTTTGGCCTAGTCTCTCAGCTGGACATGAATGAAGGAGCTCTCATCTCTGGCCAGATCACATCTATGGCCCAGTCTAACTCCTCTAGACTTAGGTTCCTTGCTCTTATCACAGCTCTATGTAGGTCCAGAGGGGTTGCTTCTGACAGCCTAGTCTTGGAACACTTGAGCACGGTCATTAACTTGGCCTATATCAGGAAGAACTGTTGGAACCCTGCTGATCTGAAAGTTACTATTAGAGGGGCTAGGAGAGCGAGGGCAAGGCTAGCTGAGGCTCCTTCCACATCTGCAGCTCCCCCCTCCAACACATACATTAACAGCTCCTTCTACCCCATCTTTTGCAGACTTTCAACATCTTGAAGCCATGCTTCAAAGCATACATCAGAGGTAGATTATTTTATTACAAAGTTTACAGCTGGTAGCACCTCTATACTCTATCCCTTCTGTTAAACAGTTTAATGAATGGGTAGCCTGGCCCGGGACTCAGCCTCCCCTTCACAAGGAGGATGAAGGTCTCACCGCTCAGGTACCACAGCAGAGGGAGAATGAGTCATCCGAGACTTCCACTCCAGAGCCCCTAATCAGAAGAAAAAGGGTAGTTGAAACACAAGAAGTTGCAGCCATTTTGGAGAAATCTCTTGAGGCCACTTCTGAGCCTTCAGAACCAGTGGCAGATACAGCTTCATTTTAGAAGGCAACAGACCCCTCCACTCCTGAGGATCAGACTACACCAGTCCTGTCTTCAAACACCTCTCCTCCAGCTACCCCTGTGCTTCACTTAATAGATGAGGAGGATGTTCAGACATAGGATACTCAGGACAGATCACAAGATTTTAAATTCCTGAGGACATTTTTGTGCCAATTAGTTTATTATTATTTTAATTATATTCTTATTACAGTAAGTCCTTTTTGTTAATTTCTATTTATAAATAGTTGGTTTGCTTATTATGAAGTATTTTGAACAGTTCAACTTGGCTTTTAATGGTATAACCGTGAAACACTTTTATTGACTTATGAAAATGGTTGTATGCTTTTATTTTAAATTGAGTGCATGATTGTGATGGAGTTTGTGTTTCTTATCATGAGTTTGAGCCAGTGTGTATGTTAGACAAAGAAAGAACAAGAATGTGAACTTGCAATTAGAATTGTTAGTCAGTAGACAGATTGATTGTGAAAGAAAAGCTTGAACCAAAAATCGGTGAGAGTGTGACCTTAAACTGTGAGTGAACAACTAGCTGCGAGTAATAATCTTTGCATGAATCTCTGAATTTTAGAATGAAATGTATAAATAAGGACATGATGAAGGCCATGATTGTACATATACAAGCTCTTTTGACCAAACAACTTACCTTGAATGATAATTGCATCCTTTGCTCCCTTTTTGAGCTGAATGATATTGTCAAAAATTTAAACCCTGAACTTAAATAATTATCTCCTGATACCTTGTTTAGATTTTAGGAGAGCATATGGTTCAAGGCAAATTTACTCTAAATTTGGGGGAGGAAATTCAATTAGAATGAAAAGAAAAAGGTTAAGCATTAGCACACACAACAAATAAGTTGTATGTTAAAAAAAGAGAAAGAAAAGAATAAATTGTGCTGTTACAATAAGGTCAAAAGCAACTTAAGAGGAAAAGATAGTGAGAAAGTTACTTGTATAATACAAGACCATTGGGATAATTCAAGGATTTGTGCTCTCTTAGAATCTAAGCCTTTGAATCCTAGAAAAACCAATGAATTTTTGTTGCCAAGCCTCACTACAAGCCTGAGAAAGTCCTTCTGATTCTGTTTATACATTTCTGACTTTATGGCATGAGATGAAATTCAAAGATTGGACCTCTTGCTATTTTTTATTAATGAATAGCTTAAACACTTGTGCTTGAGTGAAACAGTAGCCGTGAGACTGTGGTTTAAGCTACTTTCCTTGATATCTGTCTTATGCCTAACTCCATCTATTTGTTCAGGTTACATTTGATTCTTCTCTTTGGATAATTGCATACCTTGTGAAAGACAAGTGATAAGGGCATTTTACTCCATTCTCTTATCATGCAATCAGTCACTTTGTAGCATACACCTTTGTACATAGTCACTGCATGTCATTGTCACTTGAGGACAAGTGAGTTGTTCTCTTTTTACTTGAGGACAAGCAAAACTGTAAATTTGGGGGAGTTGTTAGTCGGTGAAAATGACTAATTTTGTGTATGAAACTTGTATAAATTATATCAAACTCTCCCAATTTATGGTTATTTTGTAAGGTTATAAGTATTTTCTGTTAAGTATAGGTAATAAATACTTAGTATTTTCATTTTATGTGTTTCATAATCATTTTCTCTCAATTTCAGGTTAATTAGGCAAGCTTTGGAAAAGGTTGTTTTCACCTTCTCGCTAAGCCAATCTGCTGATCAGCATAAAAGGTTGTTTCCGCTTAGTCTTTCTAGAGGAATCTGCGGATGAGGCTTGATCAGGATTAGGCTAAACTATCATGAGGAATTGGGGTTTAGTATCTCAGGAGACACCATAAGAACACATGAGCATTGTTAGATAGAGAATATCTTTTTAACATCAAGCACTTATTAGGAAGACCAATGTGTTCTCTACTTGTTTTTTACACATAATTCCTCTCGCGTGATTTTCTTTCTTTTTGCACAGATAGTTTATACACTTGTTCATATTCACACTTACTTTTACACAATAGACGCCTATTTGCTGAAATAGCTTACCAAATAACACAAGTTCCCCAAGTGTTCGATACTCGGTTCTTACCGTTTTATACTACTTGTGCGATCCGGTGCACTTGTTGGAAGTCGAACAGTGCTATAACAATTGCAACAAGATCCACTATCCATAATGAGAGAACAAGTTTTATCTAAAATTTTTCATCTTGTATGAAAGATGTTCTCCCTTTGGGATTGAGATAGATCACAAGATTGACCTCCAAGGAGCCTTCTAACAATTAGGAGGTCACCTTCTTCATGGGGGTAGACTTCCTCACTAGACTCTTCACCCCTTACTTCATCTTCACTTCCACTAGAGGAAAGGGAAGAAGTAGTCTCCTCTTAACTACTATAAATATCTTGATCCCTCATAATCATGGTTTTCTTTTTGGGGCATTGAGAGGCAATGTGACTTCTCCCAAGAGATTTGAAGCATTTAATGTTGGTAGTCCTTTCTTGGGAACTAGTCTTAGGGGTGGATTTCTCGATAGTCTTACCCTTATCTTCCTTGGGTTTTGAAGGTGTAGCCCCCAAAATTCCTTGAGCTTGGTCCTTCCTTGGATAAGAGTGAAAGCCATAAGATTTTGAAGAAGGTTTTCTTTTAAGTTGTTGCTTCACTCTTATACAAAGTTGGACTAGCTCATCTAGGTTCTTATATGGACGAAGTTCAACCATGTCCCTCACTTCCATATTAAGCCCACTAAGGAACCTAGCTATGCTTGTTCTTTCCTCCTCCCTAAGTCCAGCTCTTAAAAGGAGTAGTTCCATTTGTTGTCTATATTCTTCAACACTCATACTCCCTTGTCTAAGCCTTTGGAGCTTGTCCATAAGCTCCCTTTCATAGTAGGATGGAATGTGCCTCTTCCTAAGGGCACTCTTAAGATCATTCCAATACTCTACTGGTGGATTCCCATGAATTCTTCATTCCCTAACAAGGGAAGTCCACCAATAGAGGGCATACCCTTGAAAGCTAAGGGTAGCCAATGGAACTTTTCTCTCTTCGCTAATATGATGGCAAGCAAAGAGTTGTTCAACCTTCATTTCCCAATCTAAGTAGGCCTCAACATTACCTTTTCCATGGAAATATGAGAGGCTAATGTTAACCTCTTGAGGCCTTCTATCCTTTTATCTTCTTTGGGAATGATGTTTAGTATGTGAACTATGGCACCCTCTATAATAGTTGCTAAGTTCTTCACTTAAACTCTTGCAAGAGTCATGACTACTATAGGAGACATGTTTTTCTCTTTTCATTTCTTTAATTATTTTTCTTCTCTCTTCCTCTCTTATTTGTTATCTCTCATCTGGATTTATTTCTACTTTCTCTTTTCCTTTTTCTTTCCATAACTTGAGGGAACTCAACTCATCTAAGATTCTAGATAGAGGATCCTTATGACTAGTACCCTCACCATTAAAACTAGATGAATGATGACTTATGTTGGTTCCTAAGTTGTGGTTCTTTCTTGTTCGGTGTTTATAAAAGGTAAAAGTTAAGGTTCAAAAGAACTCAAGATAAGTGTGATAAGCAAGAAGAAAGTATTATGTAATTACAAGATAAACTAGGTGTGACTAGTAAAGAAAATAAGTTATGAAAGTAAGCAAGAAATTAAAGTCCAAGAAATGTAAACTAGGCAGATCCTAGGAGTGTATGGATGACCATATTTAAGGTTCCCAACAAAACACTCATTATTCTAAGGGAAAATTGCCTAAAATTATTACACACTGTCGCAATCTACCCTTCGGCGAGAGGGCGACGCGGGGCTCATGGGTACGTCTTCCAAGAAAGGAAAATGCCCAGAGTCGCCACCAACGTTTATTCGAGGAAAACGTCGGAAAACCCGAAAAGGTGTGGTCTACGAACTTTAATCGTGAAAGGTTCAGGAGTTGTTTTTACGCACAGGGAAGGTATTAGCACCCCACGCGTCCGTCACAAAGGACGACAGCCTTTAATCAAGTGCGCAAATATGACTTCAAAATGTTTTATTTTCCCTTTTTTTATGCCTTTTTGTGTTTTTATGCTTTTTGTGTTTTTTGTATTTTTTATCTTTTTGTGGTCGACAAGGGTGTTTCCCTCGCTCCTACGTATCCTCAATTGCGATGAAGAAATCAGACCTACGTAGTTCTTTGAGAACTAAACATTGGTTAAGTTGTTTTTATCTTTTTTCGCAAGATATATTTTAACTGAACAAAAGGTCATTTAAGGCGTTGGACCATTAAACGATCTTTTGATTTTGAAAGGAGAGAAACGTTAAGGTTTTGGACCATTAACGATCTCTTGGTTTTGAAAGGAGAGAAATGTTAAGGCGTTGAACCATTAACGATCTCTTGGGGTAGTCGACAAAAGCGGGGCTTTTGCTCCTACGTATCCTCAATTGCGATGAGGAAATCAGACCTACGTAGTTCTTGCAAAAGTGCTAAAGTTGCATGTTGATTTTATGCTTTTGAACAGTCCATGTTAACCAATAAAAGCAAAGAGGACCATTTAAGGCGTCGGACCTTAAAGAAGTTTTTAGTGATTTTTGCGAACAAAACTTGATTTGTGAGTTGATTTTAGCCTTAGTTTCACTTTGGTTATTAGTCAATTCATTCAAGGAAACTTTCAAAGCAAAATGTCCGATTGATTTTTTTGATTATTTTATTCAAAGATATTTTGATTATTTTATTATTATTTTTTCAAGATATTTTGATTATTTTATTATTATTTTGCCTTTTTTTGGTTTAACCGTGGTTATAACGTGAACGATCAAATAGATTTTGTTTTAACAGTGATTAAACAAGATTACAACACAAATGATCGGTTGAAATTCATTTTATCATTTATTAGGTGAGAAAACAACTTAAATGAACGGTTAAAGCACGTTAAAAACGGAAGAAAAGAAAACTGAAAGTAAGCGAAATGAAAGTGAAAGTACACAAAAAAAGTAGGGACCACTAAGGGTGCATAGAATGAATTGAAAGATTCGATTTCGGGAACTTACCGGTTGAAGACCGAAGAACGAACGAAGAACGTGTTGGATCAAGTGGCCTCAGAATAATTAAGAAGGGGGGGTTGAATTAATTATTCCTAAACCTTTACTAATTAAAAATTACTCTTCTAAGGCTTTTACTAAATTGTTAAGAAAATGAGGAGTAAAAGAGAAAGTTAATAGAAAGTAAAAGCAGAAATTAAATGCACAGCGGAAAGTAAAAGAGTAGGGAAGAAGGAAACAAACACACAAGAGTTTTTATATTGGTTCGACAACAACCCGTGCCTACATTCAGTCCCCAAGCTTCTAAAAATCCTTTTACAAGCCTTGATATTTCTTTCAACCTTGTAAAAATCCTTTTACAAGCAAAGATCCACAAGGGATGTACCCTCCCTTGTTCTCTTTGAAACCCTAGTGGATGTACCCTTCACTAGAACTGATCCACAAGAGATGTACCCTCTCTTGTTCTCAGTCAAACCCAAGTAGATGTACCCTCTACTTGTACCACAAAGGATGTACCCTCCAATGTGTTAAGACAAAGATCTCAGGCTGTTAAACCTTTGATACTTTGTGAATGGGTATACAAAAGAATTCTCAGGCGGTTAGTCCTTTGAACACTTTTGTATTAGGGAAAGGGAAGAATCAAAAGAATTCTCAGACTGTGTCGTTTTGAATTCTTTGACAAGGGAGAAGGGAGACACAAAAGAATTCAGGCGGTTAGTCCTTTGTTCTTTTGGAAAAGGGAGAAGAGAGACACAAAAAGAATTCAGGCGGTTAGTCCTTGGCGAATTCTTTTTGGCAAAGGGAGAAGAGAATGAAAAGATGAATAGCACAAGTTTTCAAGGTTTGGAAAACCAGAAAACTTTAGAAAGCTTCTAGTACAAAGAAGCAGAAGAAGTTCAAAGAGATTCAAGGATTGTAAGAGATTGATTGGAAAAGTATTCAAGATTGTTGAAATGTGTCGCAACCTACCCTTCGGCGGGAGGGCGACGCGTGACTCGCAGGATGCGTGTTCCACGAAAGGAATACGCGCGGAGTCGCCACCAACGTTTATTTGAGGAAAACGTCGGAAAAACCGGAAAAGACGCGATCTACGAACTTTTAAGTGAAAGGTTCGGGAGTTGTATTTACGCGCGGGGAAGGTATTAGCACCCCACACGTCCGTCACAAGGGACGACAGCCTCTAATCGAATGTGCAAACATGACTTTGATTTTTACGTTCCCTTTTATGTCCTTATATCCTTTATACCCTTTTTATATTTTTTTTCTCTTTTTGTGGTCGACAAGGGTGTTTCCCTTTGCTCCTACGTATTCCTCAATTGGAATGAGAAAATCAGACCTACGTAGTTCTTTTTTATCAAGTGATTCTTTTTTACTTTAAGAGGTGATCATTTTAAGGCGTTGGACCTTAAAAATGATCCATTTTACTTAGTGAGAAAATGAAATGACAAACTTCAAAAGCCTATTTTTTTTTTGGACGAGCTTGACTAGGCGAATTGATTTTAGCCTTTAGTTTCACTTTAGTTATTAATCAATTCGATTAAGAATGAGAAATCCCAAAGAGAAAATGTCCGATTGATTTTCCGCTTTATTTTACTAAAAAGATGTCTTTTTATTATTATATTATTTTTTACCTCTTTTTGATTTCCAACGTGGTTACGGCACGATCGAACGGTCGGAATTTATTTTAACCGAAGTTAATGGATAATACAATTCAAACGTTCGGTGGAAATTTATTTTATTTTTAAGTTAAGCGGGAAATGACTTAAGTAAAATGGCTTAAGCACGTCAACAGGGGGTATAAAAAGTAAACAAAACGAGAATAAAAATACACGAAACACAATGCGGACCACTACGGGTACATAGAATGAATCGAAAAGCTTGGTTCGAGGTACTTACCCGTTGAAGATCGAAGAACGATGAAGAACGAATGAAGAACGTCGAAGAACGGTTGAAACCTTTGCGAGATTCCTCACGGAAAACGTTACGGAAACGTTTCGGAAGCGCCTCGGCTTAGATTTTCTTCACGGAAACAATTTTTCCAAGCAAATTCGAAAGAGAGAGAAGTGCCTAAGGGGCTGAACCCCTTCCTTCTTGCCTTCCTCCCCTATTTATAGCAAAATAGGGGAGGTGGTTGCCGCCCAGCTCGCCCAGGCGAGCTCAGCTCGCCCAGGCGAGCAGGGTTGCTTCCTCCAGAAGCAACCGCCTTCTGGAGGAATATTCCGGAGGGCCCAAGTGGGCCTGGGTGCTATTTGCACCCCCATTTTTACTAAGTACACCCCCCTCTGCTGTTTTTTGGTGATTCTTTTTTCGTAAAGTTACGGAAACTTACGAATTTCGTAACGATACTTGTTTTCTTTCCGTAACGTTACGGAACCTTGCGGATTACATAATCATCCCCTTTTTGACTTACGGAATGTTACGGAACCTCACTTAATTATGCAACGATGCTTCCATTTGATTTCCGGTGTGTCACGGAAACTTACGGATTGTGCATCAATATTTTTTTGGTTTTTCGGCATGTCCTGGAATTTCACAAATTGCCTAATGATGGGTGCCAAGCACCTCACGAGGACCAAAGAATGGTCGCACGTCATCGAGCAAAGGTCCCCGGACGAAATTAGGGTATGACAGTTGCCCCTCTTTACTTGTCTTTTATTGGAGATAAAAGGAAAGTAAAGATAAGACACTAATTTCGTTCCTCTCGATTTGACGAGAGTCGCAGGTGACCATAAAATCTCCACATGCAAATGACTTGTTGTTCCCAAAATTTCACAAATTGCCTAATGATGGGTGCCAAGCACCTCACAAGGACCAAAGAATGGTCGCTTGTCATCAAGCAAAGGTCCCCGAAAATCAGTGTATGACACTAATTTCGTTCCTCTCGGTTGACGAGAGTCGCGGGTGACCATGACTTGTCGCTCCTAGAATTTCACAAATTGCCTAATGATGGATGCCAAGCACCTCACAAGGACCAAAGAATGGTCGCATGTCATCAAGCAAAGGTCCCCGGACGAAAATCAGTGTATGACACTAATTTCGCTCCTCTCGGTTGACGAGAGTCGCGGGCGACCATGAAATTTCCGCATGTAAATGACTTGTTGTTCCCGGAGGAACAAAAGGTGCAGAAGACTATGTCAGCCTCTGCATGCTATCAAGCGTTCTGTCTTACAGATAGCAAAAGAATGTTTATACGGATAACCACTCGGGTATTTCCGCGTATCATCGGGCCCGCCGCCTCTGGATGATACAAGGGTGCAGAATGACCAAACTTGGTCTCTGCTTGTCATCGGGCCCGCCGCCTCTGGATGACAAAAGGGTGCGAATAACCGTAAGGTATCTCCGCGTATCATCGGGCCCGCCGCCTCTGGATGATACAAGGGTGCAGAATGACCAAACTTGGTCTCTGCTTGTCATCGGGCCCGCCGCCTCTGGATGACAAAAGGGTGCGAATAACCGTAAGGTATCTCCGCATATCATCGGGCTCGCCGCCTCTGGATGATACAAGGGTGCAGAATGACCAAACTCGGTCTCTGCTTGTCATCGGGCCCGCCGCCTCTGGATGACAAAAGGGTGCGAATAACCGTAAGGTATCTCCGCGTATCATCGGGCCCGCCGCCTCTGGATGATACAAGGGTGCAGAATGACCAAACTTGGTCTCTGCTTGTCATCGGGCCCGCCGCCTCTGGATGACAAAAGGGTGCGAAGGGTGCGAATAACCGTAAGGTATCTCCGCGTATCATCGGGCCCACCGCCTCTGGATGATACAAGGGTGCAGAATGACCAAACTTGGTCTCTGCTTGTCATCGGGCCCGCCGCCTCTGGATGACAAAAGGGTGCGGATAACCGTAAGGTATCTCCGCGTATCATCGGGCCCGCCGCCTCTGGATGATACAAGGGTGCAGAATGACCAAACTTGGTCTCTGCTTGTCATCGGGCCCGCCGCCTCTGGATGACAAAAGGGTGCGGATAACCGTAAGGTATCTCCGCGTATCATCGGGCCCGCCGCCTCTGGATGATACAAGGGTGCAGAATGACCAAACTTGGTCTCTGCTTGTCATCGGGCCCGCCGCCTCTGGATGACAAAAGGGTGCGGATAACCGTAAGGTATCTCCGCGTATCATCGGGCCCGCCGCCTCTGGATGATACAAGGGTGCAGAATGACCAAACTTGGTCTCTGCTTGTCATCGGGCCCGCCGCCTCTGGATGACAAAAGGGTGCGGATAACCGTAAGGTATCTCCGCATATCATCGGGCCCGCCGCCTCTGGATGATACAAGGGTACACGTCACATGACCTCAGGGTCAGTATGACAAAGATTATGGGGCGGCCGACAAAAGCAAAGCTCTTGCTCCTACGTATCCTCCAATGAGGAACTCAGACCTACGTAGTTCTGGATAACTTGTGAGACTTGAAAAAGTCTCCATCGGAAAATGATGACATCTCCGGAAAGGGCGCAGATGACCATATTGGTCTCTGCTCGTCAATCACACTTGGGGTCACTGAATGACGAGGTGCGGATAACCGTAAGGTGTCTCCGCGAGCTACCAGCTCTTGAGTCATGGCAACAAAAGGCGGTATGGTCGACAAAAGCGAGGCTCTTGCTCCTACGTATCCTCCAATGAGGAACTCAGACCTACGTAGTTCTGGAGAACTTGTGAGACTTGAAAAAGTCTCGGTGTTTTCTCCACTAAAATGCAAACATGCTTTAGCAAAGAGACAAATATTCCAACTGATTTAGAGCAGCATATGCTTTTTTGAGTGAAAAACAACGCGTCTACCGGGGAAGGAGAGTCTGCTGATGAAATCTCCCATAACCATAAATGAGATTTTGGATGTTAGCATTTCGTTTCTAAATGACCATTTAGAGGAAACACTGGGTTCGACAAAAATAGAAGAAATCCACTCAAAGTGTATCAATCTCGCACAGGTAAGTGTTTCATCCTAATTCCGAACCATAGATATGTCATGACTTGACTTTGCAAATTATTTCCTATCAAATCAAAAATTACATGCGTGATCATGGATCAATAGGGCTTCCCTTGGGAATGGATTCTTTTGGTGGTTTCTTCTTTCGGCTTTTGTGTGTTTTTGGCTTTTGATTTTTCTGGCTTTTTTCTTTTTCTGTTTTTGTTTAGTGCGGGGCGAGAAAAAAAAAGTCGCTAGCGCACGGGATTTTGGTTGGTAATCAAAGGGAGAAGACTATTTTAGGTCGTGGTTCCCTTTCCTTCTTTTTTCGTTCATTTGGTGACAATTCTGTATTGTTCAGATATTGTCCGGTCCAAAGACCTCTCTGCATATTCCTTCTGTTTTTCCTTAGATCCCCGATCAGGGGCTTTCTTTCCTCCTTCTTCTTCTTTTTTTTTTTTTTTTTTTTTTTTACTTTCTCCCATTCTTTGATTGGGAATTTTCTTTCTTTTCTTTTTGCTTTCTCCCACTCTTTGATTGGGAATTTCCTTTCTTTTCTTTTTTTGCTTTCTCTTTGATTGGAAATTTTCCTTCTTTTCTTTTTTGCTTCCGAGGGTAAGGATTGACATTCTCACCCTAGGTCAAGGTTTATGGTGAGTCATGATTTTGGCTCAAGGTTTGTAGAATGGCTAGACATGATACATGTCGGGGTTTGGTTTGGTTCAAGGATAAAAGGGATGCCCCACACTATTTCCATGACACAAATGCAAAAATGATGATTTGGAAATTTTATGCAAAACTGGCCATGCATGCACCTATGTGGACACTCAAGTGTCAAATTTTTATGGTCATGTGATGCTAGGGCTCAGGATTCATTTCCTCTATTTTAGTCAACCCAATGTTTCCAAAATATGTTCTTTTATCCATTTGTGCATTCATCCAAGTCCATTTCGGGCGTCCGGGAAAATTTCACAGCATTCACCCTTCAGGTGTACACACATTTTTTTTCCAAAAACTAGCTATGATCAGCGAATTTTTCTTCAAAGAAAAGTTGGAAGTCATCTCTTTTCAAAAGCATGTTGGTTTTTTAGCTAGACAACTTATTTTTCTTTTTTCTCTCTTTTTTTTCTTTTTTTTTTTTTATTCATGAGGTATTTTGCTATATACATGCATATCCAAGGTATCTTCACTACCTAAACATACATATATATGTTTTGTAAGGTATGACTACCTTCCGAGCTTGCGCTTGTTTTATTTAAATTCCCAGGATCATGAGCAACTAGGTGCGTCCTACTATAAAAAGTGATCAAATAGCAGGCAGAAATTTAAAAGGTACTAGGTTGCCTCCTAGTAGCGCTTCTTTAACGTCTTGAGCTGGACGCGTCGCTCCCGGAGAAACGACCATCCCTTGATGGCCTCGAAGCGCTGCTGGTGTACAGCGCTCCTAAAGCGGTGACTGTCATACTCCGGAACGGAACTAGTTCCTTCGGCTGCCTTGTCCTTCCTGGACCTCTTTGAGGCAAGCTTCCTCGGGGCCATTTCAAAAGTCACGCGCTAATGCCATTGAGGCATTTCACCGAACACTTGGTGGGCACGCATTTAGGCGTCAATAGCAAGAGAACGGGGACAATGTGGCATGTCCCATTGTTCCAAAATGCATTATAGGCCTAGGGCCATCCCATACACACCCCTAATTCAACCTAATCAAGCAAGAAAACAAACCAAAATTGCCCTATATATTTGAGCACACTCCCACAATTTAGAGCACCAAAAGGAGATCAAAATACACCAATGAAAAGCTAGAAAGCTTAGGGATGGAACACTTACTTGTTGGTGATGAACAAAAGCGCAAAACGGAATCAAAAAATGCGAAAAAGGATGACCCTAGGGCTGCAAACTCGTCAATCCCGTGGGTATGGCTTTTGAAAAGGGGGAAAAGAAGTTTTTGAATGCAAAAACGCCCCCCCTTTCGTCATTCTTATAATTTGGTGCAGGGGTGGCTCGCCCAGGCGAGCCCAGCTCGCCCAGGCGAGCTAACCTGCACATTTTATTTTTTTTTTTTTTGAGGGGAACATTAACCATGTCCCCTCCCTTCTCATGGATTAGCATCTTGCCTAACTTGAACTTACTTAGGTTAGAATTAGGCGTTGATTACCTATTTTTTTACTTTTTAAAACAAACAAATAGTAAAAGAAAGCTGCAAAATACAAAGGATACGGGGCTGCCTTGCAGCGACATTCTCTGCTTGTTCGCACAGAGAAGGGGCAACGATCGGTCGGTCGTGACCCCATCCCCACTTGCGTTCGTCCTTAAGTACCTGCAAGTAATAAACAACCAGGTATGGCCAATCTTGACCGCGTCATTACCCTACCTTGATTGGTTTCTGCCGTTCATGTTTTGTCTCTACTCCAGAAGGTAGCCCAAGGTGATCCTGCCCCTGTTTTACCACAACAATATACATGCGTATGCGTATGCGTATGCATGAATGTTTTCAAACGCAGAAAATTTAGGGAAAGTTGGTTCAGGTTCAATTCTAATTAAGCGCTTGGGGGATCCCATGAACTGAGCGGAAGGGCTCAGGTGATCACAGATTAACGCAAGGTGTGAAACTAACGTGAGGACTAAAAGCCTCGAATCCACGTTCATTTCTTTGAAAGATTGTAACGAGAGATACAACAGACAGGAAATCCCTGGGGGAAATCCAGAAAACGCATAAAGATAAAGAACATGCAGCGACATCCTTAATTGCCCCAGCTTCTAAGCATAATATTGTTTGACGACATCAGAGTTCACGGGTGAAGGTAGCTCTTCGCCATCCATGTTGGTAAGCACCAGGGCTCCTCCGGAAAAAGCCCTCTTCACAACAAAAGGCCCTTCGTAGTTCGGGGCCCATTTCCCTCGATGGTCCTTGACAGCATGGGACATTTTCTTTAGCACAAGGTCTCCCTCATGGAACTTGCGTAAGCGTATTTTCTTGTCGAATGCACTCTTCATTCTTTGCTGGTATAAGCGCCCATGACTCATGGCCGTTAAGCGCTTACCCTCAATGAGGTTGAGCTGATCGTAGCGTGTTTGAGCCCACTCTGATTCCTTTAATCCGGATTCTGCCAAGATCCTTAATGACGGGACTTCTACCTCAAATGGTAACACAGCCTCCATCCCATATACCAATGAGAACGGCGTTGCCCCAGTTGACGTTCGCACTGAAGTCCGGTAACCGTGTAACGCGAATGGGAGCATCTCGTGCCAATCCCTGTATGACACGGTCATCTTTTGGATAATCTTTTTGATATTCTTATTGGCTGCTTCCACGGCTCCATTCATCTTTGGCCGGTAGGGTGTGGAATTGTGATGCTGGATTTTAAACTCCTCGCACATTTCCCCCATCATCTTGTTATTCAGGTTGGTGCCGTTGTCCGTGATAATCTTTCTTGGCAAACCATATCGGCAGATGATTTCCTTCTTAATGAACCTGACCACCACATTCCTTGTGACGTTGGTATATGAAGCCGCCTCGACCCATTTGGTGAAATAATCTATTGCTACGAGGATGAAGCGATGACCATTCGAGGCCTTGGGCTCAAAGGCCCCGATGACATCTATTCCCCACATGGAGAAAGGCCAAGGGGCGGACATGACATTCAGAGGATGCGGTGGGGCATTGACATTATCCGCGAATGCTTGACATTTGTGGCACTTCCTCACATGGACACAACAATCACTTTCCATGGTAAGCCAGTAATAACCTGCTCTTAAGATCTTCCTGGCCATAGCATGCCCGTTGGCGTGCGTTCCAAACGAGCCCTCATGGACTTCCTCGATCATGTGATTTGCCTCCTTGGCATCCACACATCGCAGGAGCGTCATGTCGTGATTTCTCTTATACAGTGTGCCTCCGCTCATGAAGAAACTGGCTGCCAACCTCCTCAATGTCCTTTTATCGTTGTCGGCAATCTCTGGCGGGTATTCTTTGCTTACGACATATTGCTTGATGTCGTAATACCTAGGCTTTCCGTCCCGTTCCTCTTCCACTTGGCAACAATGTGCGGGTTTGCCACGACACTGAAATTCAATGTAGGGTAGGTCCCCGTGCGGTGTTAGCTGGAACATAGATGCCAACGTAGCAAGTGCATCCGCCATTTGATTTTCCTCGCGGGGAACATGATGGAAGGAGATCTCGTCGAAAGTCTTAGCCAATTCCTTGATGTAGGCTTTGTAGGGTATCAGCTTGGGATCTCTAGTTTCCCATTCCCCTCTCAGCTGATGGATTACCAACGCTGAGTCGCCGTACACCTTGAGTAGTTTGACATCGGAGTCAATTGCTGCCTGGACGGCTAGGGCACATGCTTCATATTCGGCCATGTTGTTGGTGCAGTCGAATCCTAGCCTGGCTGTGAAAGGTACACATTGATTGTCCGGAGAGATCAACACTGCCCCAACGCCATGACCTAGAATGTTTGACGCTCCGTCAAACCATACAGTCCATTTGTCCCGATCTTCGTCCAACTTTTCCTCGAACAAGGCCATGATGTCCTCATCCGGGAATTCCGGATGCATGGGCTGGTAGTCGTTAAGAGGCTGTTGGGCCAAATAATCTGCCAAAGCGCTTCCTTTTATCGCCTTTTGGGTGACGTAGACTATATCAAACTCAGATAGCAAGACTTGCCACCGGGCGATTCGTCCTGTGAGAGCTGGCTTTTCAAAGATGTACTTGACCGGGTCCATTTTGGATATCAACCAGGTAGTATGGCTCAGCATGTACTGCCTTAAGCGATGGGACGCCCATACTAAAGCACAACACGTTCTTTCGAGCAAGGAGTAATTCATCTCACAGGTCGTGAACTTCTTACTTAGGTAGTAAACAGCGCGCTCTTTCTTCCCGGATTCGTCATGTTGCCCCAGCATACACCCCATTGATTCGTCCAAGATTGTCATGTACAAAATGAGAGGCCTTCCCGGTACTGGTGGCATAAGCACGGGAGGACTCATTAAGCACTTTTTGATCCTTCCAAAAGCCTCTTGGCAATACTCATTCCACCGATCAGTTTGGTTTTTGCGCAAGAGTTTAAACAACGGCTCACAAATGGCGGTGAGCTGCGATATGAATCTGGCAATATAATTTAGGCGCCCCAGGAACCCTCGGACTTGCCTCTCTGTACGAGGTTCTGGCATCTCAAGGATAGCCTTCACTTTTTCGGGGTCTACCTCTATCCCTTTCTGGCTTACAACGAAACCAAGCAATTTCCCTGATTTGACCCCAAAGGTACACTTAGCGGGGTTCAACCTTAATTGATATTTCTTAAGCCTTTCGAACAATTTCCGCAGGTTACAAGGTGTTCTTCCTCGGATTTAGATTTAGCAATTATGTCGTCCACGTAGACCTCGATCTCTTGATGCATCATATCATGGAACAAAGCTACCATGGCCCGTTGATAAGTTGCCCCGACATTTTTGAGTCCAAAGGACATCACCTTGTAACAGAACGTTCCCCACAGGGTGACGAAAGTAGTCTTTTCCATATCCTCGGGCGCCATCTTTATCTGATTGTAACCAGAGAAACCGTCCATGAAGGAAAATAAAGCGAAATTGGCCGTGTTATCTACGAGGATATCGATGTGTGGTAAAGGAAAATTGTCCTTGGGACTGGCCCGATTCAGGTCCCGATAATCTACACACATTCGTACTTTCCCATCTTTTTTAGGAACTGGTACGATGTTGGCAACCCATTCTGGATACCGAGCAACGGCCAGAAATCCAGCGTCAAATTGCTTCTTCACTTCTTCTTTTATCTTCAAGGATGTTTCGGGCTTCATCCTCCTCAATTTCTGTTTTACCGGGGAACACCCGGGATTTAGAGGTAATCGGTGCTGCACAATGTCAGAACTCAAACCGGGCATATCTTGGTATGACCAAGCAAAGATGTCTTGGTAGTCTTTTAGCAGGATTATTAATTCTTCACGGATAGGTGCGGTAATACCTGTACCTATCTTTACTTCCCTCTTTCCACTGCCAATTCCTAAGTCTACTAGCTCCGTTTCTTCTTGATGAGGCCCCATTTCTTGGTCCTCATGGGCGACCATTCTTTCTAGTTCTGGGGGAAGTCCCACATCCTCATTTCCTTCATCTTCCGTTTGATTCATTTCTTGCTCAAAGTCGATAGACGGGTCCCAGGTATTAGTACCTTCGGGGGACTCGTCATCGGATCTGCCGTTTCAGAAAAAGAAGTAAACATGCAAATGAATGAGAATGGGTAGAGACCAGGAACAGATGAAGAAAGATCCTTGTATTATAAATTCAAAAACAAAAGACACAAAGCCTTAACAAAATGAAAACTCTAAAGCCTAGGCCCAACTATAGAGCTTTTAAAACCGTAAAGGTTTACATTATGCTTGTTGCGTAAATGCCGGGGCGTTCCTCCACTCGCCAATTTCCCAGCTGGAAATCAGGAGAGCATGGTCGTACCAAATCCAAAGTACTCGGAATATCATCTTCGCATATCGCGAACGCTTGACCTTTGTCTCCCGAACCCGCACTTATAAAGCTTCTACTTATGTGGCAGGGCGGGCTTCCTTCACCTTCTTGTCTCCAATGCGAACTTTGACCACTGTTCTTCCTTCCCGCAATGCTTCTTTTCATGTCTGCCTGAGTGGGCTTATAGCCTAAACCACACTTCCCACGATTTCCTTGAGTATTTATCAGGCTAGTTATGCCGCCGTTGTTTTTTCCTAAACCCATCCCGGGTTCAAAACCGTTCCCCAACATAACTCGGGCCATCATTACCGCTGCATCGGACAGACAAGGTTGCCCAAAGAGGGAGTCCACGGAGGAAATGCTGACCACCTCAAAAGACTGGAAAGCAGTTTCCAATGATTCTTCTGCGGCTTCCACATAAGGCATGGAGGATGGGCAGCTTACCAAGATATCTTCCTCGCCTGACACGATGACCAAGTGCCCCTCCACTACGAATTTCAGCTTTTGGTGGAGTGTAGAAGGCACAACTCCCACTGAGTGGATCCACGGGCGCCCCAACAGGCAGCTATAGGGGGGGTTAATATCCATTATTTGGAAGGTGACTTGACAGGTGTGAGGGCCTATTTGTACTGGGAGATCGATCTCTCCCCTAACCTCTCGGCGAGTGCCGTCGAAGGCCCGAACCACCATTGAACTTGGTTTTAAGTGGGAAGCATTGAATGGTAACTTCTCCAAAGTGCTCTTAGGCATCACGTTTAAACTGGAACCATTATCGATGAGCACCTTGGCTACGATATGGTCCATACACTTGACTGATACGTGTAAAGCCTTATTATGCCCTCTCCCCTCGGCGGGGATTTCTTCTTCGGCGAAGGCCAGATAGTTGTTGGCAGTGATATTGTTGACCAGCCCTCCGAAACCTTCTACCGAGATATCTTGGGCCACGTGAGCCTCGTTCAGCACTTTTACCAGCAGAGCCCGATGAGGCTCGGAGCTCATAAGTAACTCCAACAGCGAGACCCTAGCCGGGGTTTTGTTGAGCTGTTCGATAACCTTGAATTCGCTCTGCTGAATTATCCGAAGGAACTCGCTGGCTTCCTCTAGCGACACCTCCTTTCTACCATCCTTTTTCTCTGGGGGCCCCTTTGCTGGAATATCTTTATTCGAAGCGTGGGGTGCTTCGCCATC
Source organism: Glycine max (assembly GCF_000004515.6). NCBI lineage: Eukaryota > Viridiplantae > Streptophyta > Magnoliopsida > Fabales > Fabaceae > Glycine > Glycine max. The sequence continues at coordinate 33,966,584 of NC_038243.2, read as the reverse complement.
TTGTTCCTCCACCACTTTTCCTTTTCCTTTGACGTCGGCGGGTTGGACTGGTAGGTCCGGAGGTGCGAACACACGACCACTACGGGTCACACCACTCAGCCCCGTGATATTTGTTACTTTAGCTGACAGCGAGCTGACGTCAGTGACTTCTTCTTCCTTCTTCCCCGGAGGTGTATATCTCCACGGGACCGCGTGACTATTTTGGTACGGGAAAGGAACAGGTTTGGCCATTAAGGAGTGTCCGGGCTTTTGCAAAGCTGCGCTTTTAGTGAAGTATATCACCAAGGGTTTGGGCTTCGCAACACCGCTCCCCTCCGTAGATTGCATGCATATATGCTGCTCTTCTTTTCCTTCAATGCCGACTTCCAGTCGACCTTGATCTATCATCCGCTGTAACAATTCCTCTACTTCCAAACACGTCTCCATGTCATGCATCTCGCCGGAATGTAGCAGACAGGAATCCTCCTTACACCCACTATGGGGAATCACACCTCCCTTTTGTAGGGCCTCAAAGATAAACCTCCTAGGGGTTGCCACATCCCTTAAAGGTTTAGACCTGTGCGGCCTATCGGATTCAACTGCATTAACTGCTCCCCCTCCATGATTGGCGAGCGGGTTGGTTCTCACATTGGGCCGATCCTCTTGGAAAGTCAGCCATCCGGCATCCATTAAATGTTGGACCTTGTATTTAAGGGCCAAGCATTTCTCGACGGAATGCCCCGGGACACCCCCATGGTACTTGCAAGTTGCGTTAGGGTCATACCACTTCGGGAAAGGGGGTTCGAGGACCCTTCCGGGAGTTACCACGGCCAAATGATTGGCGATGAGGGATGGTAGAAGATCTTCGTACGTCATTGGGAGCGGGGTGAATTCCGGCAATGGCCTCGGAGGGAAGTTCCTTGTCGTGTTGGAATTACCGGCCGGTCGAGTCGTGTTTGGAGTTGGAACTTGGGGAGCTTCCCTCTGGGTGGGTGCCTTAGGCTGCACGGGTGTTGAACTAGAGGCGTTCCCAGCATGAGCCGAGAAGCTTGGGTGATGTTGCGCATACTGATGGGTACCATGAGGTGTTTGCGGGGGTTTGACCCAGGCGGGTGTTGAAGAGACGGCATGGGCATCTCCTTCCTTCCTTTTTGCCCCTGTTGCCCCGATTCTTTTGGCGTTCACGTTTGTGGAGGAAACGTAATCAAACTTTCCTCTCTTCAATCCAACCTCGATTCTTTCCCCGGCAAACACCAGATCCGCAAAGCTGGACGGCATGTAACCCACTAGCTTCTCATAGTAGAACACTGGCAGAGTGTCTACCATCATGGTGATCATCTCTCTCTCAACCATGGGAGGAGCTACTTGTGCCGCCAAATCCCTCCATCGCTGCGCATATTCTTTAAAGGTTTCACCCTCTTTCTTGAACATATTCTGCAGTTGAGTACGGTCAGGAGCCATATCAGAATTGTACTGATACTGCCTTAGGAAGGCGGTAATCAGATCCTTCCAAGTACGGATACGGGAAGCTTCCAAATTAGTGTACCACACTACCGCAGCTCCGGCCAAGCTATCCTGAAAGAAGTGTATCAACAGCTTTTCATCTTTAGAATGGGCGCCCATCTTACGGCAGTACATTTTGAGATGGTTTTTGGGACAAGTCGTCCCTTTATACTTGTCGAAGTCCGGCACTTTGAACTTCGGGGGAATAACAACATCGGGTACTAAGCAAAGATCCGTCATGTCTGCAAATGGATAGTCCCCAAATCCTTCCACAGCCCTCAATCTTTCCTCAAGGAGATCGAGCTTTCTCCTTTCTTCAGTTGCCGGGGGCGGCCCTTCCATAGACAAAACTATTGGCGATGCTGTGATGTTGGGTTGAGGCAACGTGCCTGGTGCCGGCCCTTCGGGGATCGGGGGATAAAACTCGACATCCCTCCGAGCATAATCTTGAGGGTCTTTATGGACTTCGTCGGGCTGCTGAGGAGGTTCTTTTTCATGGACGGGAGAAGCAATGTGGCCCGCATCTTCTTGCAAGATGGGTGGTGAATAGTTGGGCGGCAATCCATAAGGGTAAGCCGCTCGGTTGTATCCCAGGTGAGGGCTGCCATCGTGCCCCAGTGTGTCCCTTCCCCGTCCTACTATGTTTGAGGGAGGATGGTGCGTAGTTGCCAAGAGAGTCGGGTCTGCTTCGGCAGCCGAACTGACAGCGGCGGCAGTGGCCGCACTCTTTTCCATGAGCTGCTTCATACCTAACATGGCCTCCATCATGGAGGCCATTTGTTCTTTCAGAGCCGACATGTCGGCTTTCATCTGTTCCTGCGTCTCCTCTTGATCACCCATCGTTCTAGATTTGGATCTGGTGCGATAGGGATCCCTTGCGGCGCGTTTAGTTATGGTGTTTTTCCCTAAAAAACCAAACGTGAGGAGTGGGTAAAAAAAGAAAATGCATGCTAGAGATGAGATGTAGGAGTGATTTGATTTGCACAAGCTTTTTGGAGTAGAAACATGGGACCAACTCATTTTATTTCAAAAAGGAAGTCATATCTAGTCAAGGTCTGAGAGACCATTCAAGTTTCCTAACGATTTCTAATTATGTGGGCCATTAAGTCTATCATATGCTGACAATAGCCGAGAAGCCCATGAATCTCTTCGGGGGCGGAGTAGGTGTCTGCCATCGCCTTGGCCTTGGCTAACAATCGGGGAAGTTCTTGACTCCCGTTCAAGGTAAGAGCAAACCGATCCATCCACATGATTTCCTCTTGGTGTAAAGAGTCGATCACCCTTCCTCTAGCCTCTTTTTCCGCGTATACTTGGGCATACTCATCCGCGATTCTATGCTCGTGGGCCGTGGCTAGACCTAACTCTTCTTGGTACTTGGCGATGATAGCTAACATGTTGGTCTCTGTCTCGCATAAACGCTGAGACAAGCTTCTTTTGGACCTTGAACAAGCAATCAACTCCTCTTTCAGAACCATGCTATGTGCTCGCGACTGGTCCCTTTCTTCCCTTCGCAACTTGAGTTCATTATTGCTACCCCATAGAGCTCCGCGAAATTTGTTCCGGCCATACTCTTCCTTGCGAGCCCTCTTGGTCTCTTGTTCAAGGGCTCTTGTGGTAATTGCATTCTCTTCCCGTAACCCGGCACACTCCTTCCGAACGTGTGTAGCAGCCAACTTGAACTTCTCCTTGGCGAGCTTTGCCTTTCCTAACTCGCTTTTGAGAGCTTGGACTTCTTCGTCCTCTTCCGGTGCTTCAAAATTCTCTTCGCTGACGACTTTTAACTTGGCGAGCCAATCTAAACCTCGTATGCGAACTTTCAGCCATTCGTGGTACCCACCCATGATACCATTACGAATGCCTCTAAGCTCTTGATCTTTCCTTAACGGGGTTTCCCATGCCTTATGGATTTTTTGTATAGTCTTGGAATTTTGTGCGCCGAGATCCCTCACAAGGAAAGGAGACATGCTTTCTTCCATCGGTGCTCCCCTCATGGGGTACCCTAGTTGTCTTATAGCGAGCGTGGGATTGTAATTAATACAACCCCTCGTTCCTACCAGCGGAATGTTTGGGTATCTTCCACATGAGAAAAGGACTCCTTCTTTTCCTTCCTTCCATCGGGGGAACCAACTGATTGTTCTACCTCCTATCCCGGCCAAGAGCTGGTCCCAATCCATTCTCCTCTTTTCAGTACACGAGCGATGGCTCAGGAGTGGACATGGATGTCTTGTGTCTTGTTGGAACAAGTGTGAAACCAACCAAACACAGAGGGCGGGTAAGCAACAGATGATCCGTGCGCTACTCTTCTCGCACCTTCGGTCAAATGTGTCAAATAGATCTGCCAAGACAGCTACCACCGGACTTTCCTTGCTATGGTGGTAGGCAAGGAAAGCGTCGATTGCTGCTAGGTCTACCAAACCATCCACGTTTGGAAAGAGGACGCCCCCAAAAATTAGCAAAGCTAGCACATCCATAAACGGGACCCAGTCTCCTTGATTGGCCATACCCCTCGCCTTGTCTTCTAGGTACTTCTGTGGTAGGCCCGCTATGCCGTTCCGAGTCTGCTTTATGCGGTCCAAACCTCTTGCTGAATCCTTGACCACAGTTGCAATTCTGCTCAAAGAGGGGAGACATCCGGAGGAAAGATATGGTTTTCTTCCCCCGAGAGGACATCCTAGAATTTCTTCAAATTCTTCAATGGTTGGTACTAATTGGAAGTCTCCGAATGTGAAGCATCTCAAAGGCTGGTCGTAGTATTGGGTGAGTGATGCAATGGCTTCTATGGACACCTCTGCTATGGTCAACTCTAAGATCTTTCCGTAAGTCTTGCGGAAGGCTTGCATTTGGAGGGGTTCCATCAACCGCCCTAATTCCTTGATGCTGGTGGTATCTAGGCTTTTGACCTTGACTTGGTAGAACCTCTTGCCGGTTTGATTTGTTCCCATGCTTACTAAAGTGAGACAAAAGCTGGTGCAAATCAAAACTCCGATATCTCATGGGTGGGATGGATGAATGCATGATGGAATGCATATGACACAGATGCAATCTAGGAATGCTGGGGTCCAGGGAATTTGTCCCCTTCTTAGATACGACGTCTAGGGGTAGCGAAATGCCCCAACGCACGTTTTTGAGAAGGCGACACGGACCCTCCGTTGGTTTGTTTACAGTAGGGATCAAGACAGAACCCATATGCAATGCCTATGCAAAAGACACAATGCGGGAATGTGCACAGTATGACAATATTTACCGAACATAAGCAAAAGGGTATATGATACTCATGCATGGCAGTGTGAAAAATGGCAAGCAGCGTGTTTGCTTCGTGCCCCTATTTAAGGGACCTATAAGGGAGAGAACTAACTAGGCTTTTAGCAATAATCCCCAAGGTAGTTATATCTCTCTTGATGGTTTCTAGAGGTATCATCCCCTTTGAAGAACATATTGTAGCAGTAGGGACTACTAGCAACAATAGGTTTTCAAAGAGAAAAGCTCTAGATGAGGGTTCACTGTAATCAAGCAAGTCGGAGACCTAGCATGATCACAGATTCACCTCCACTCCTTATGCTCCCATGAACCCGGGTATAGGGCCCTTTTTCACTCACAGTGTGTGCAAATAGTGTTGGTGTTTGTGTGCATCAAATGAATAAATATTTACTTCATGCATACATTTAAAACGCATTAAAAGCAACAAAGAGTTTATATACACAAGAACATAATGAAAGGAAACCAACAAAGGGGTAAGTCACGGTAAAACATTGCACAAAATTAAATGGCCTAACTCTCTAAAAACAATCCCCAGTGGAGTCGCCAACTGTCGCAACCTACCCTTCGGCGGGAGGGCGACGCGTGACTCGCGGGATGCGTGTTCCACGAAAGGAATACGCGCGGAGTCGCCACCAACGTTTATTCGAGGAAAACGTCGGAAAAACCGGAAAAGACGCGATCTACGAACTTTTTAAGTGAAAGGTTCGGGAGTTGTATTTACGCACGGGGAAGGTATTAGCACCCCACACGTCCGTCCCAAGGGACGGCAGCCTTTAATCGAATGTGCAAACATGACTTTGATTTTTACGTTCCTTTTTATGTCCTTATATCCTTTTATACCCTTTTTATATTTTTCCCTTTTTTGTGGTCGACAAGGGTGTTTCCCTTTGCTCCTACGTATTCCTCAATTTGGGATGAGAAAATCAGACCTACGTAGTTCTTTTTTATCAAGTGATTCTTTTTTACTTTAAGAGGTGATCATTTTAAGGCGTTGGACCTTAAAAATGATCCATTTTACTTAGTGAGGAAATGAAATGACAAACTTCAAAAGCCTATTTTTTATGGACGAGCTTGACTAGGCGAATTCGATTTTAGCCTTTAGTTTCACTTTAGTTATTAATCAATTCGATTAAGAATGAGAAATCCCAAAGAGAAAACGTCCGATTGATTTTCCGCTTTATTCTACTAAAAGATGTCTTTTTGATTTTTATATTATTTTCTACCTCTTTTTGATTTCCAACGTGGTTACGGCACGACCGAACGGTCGGAATTTATTTTAACCGAAGTTAATGGATAATACAATTCAAATGTTCGGTGGAAATTTATTTTATTTTTAAGTTAAGCGAGAAATGACTTAAGTAAAATGGCTTAAGCACGTCAACAGGGGGTATAAAAAGTAAACAAAATGAGAATAAAAATGCACGAAACACAATGTGGACCACTACGGGTACATAGAATGAATCGAAAAGCTTGGTTCGAGGTACTTACCCGTTGAAGATCGAAGAACGATGAAGAACGAATGAAGAACGTCGAAGAACGGTTGAAACCTTCGCGAGATTCCTCACGGAAAACGTTACGGAAACGTTTCGGAAGCGCCTCGGCTTAGATTTTCTTCACGGAAACAATTTTTCCAAGCAAATTCGAAAGAGAGAGAAGTGCCTAAGGGGCTGAACCCCTTCCTTCTTGCCTTCCTCCCCTATTTATAGCAAAATAGGGGAGGTGGTTGCCGCCCAGCTCGCCCAGGCGAGCTCAGCTCGCCCAGGCGAGCAGGGTTGCTTCCTCCAGAAGCAACCGCCTTCTGGAGGAATATTCCAGAGGGCCCAAGTGGGCCTGGGTGCTATTTGCACCCCCATTTTTACTAAGTACACCCCCCTCTGCTGTTTTTTGGTGATTCTTTTTTCGTAAAGTTACGGAAACTTACGAATTTCGTAACGATACTTGTTTTCTTTCCGTAATGTTACGGAACCTTGCGGATTACATAATCATCCCCTTTTTGACTTACGGAATGTTACGGAACCTCACTTAATTATGCAACGATGCCTCCATTTGATTTCCGGTGTGTCACGGAAACTTACGGATTGTGCATCAATATTTTTTTGGTTTTTCGGCATGTCCTGGAATTTCATAAATTGCCTAATGATGGGTGCCAAGCACCTCACAAGGACCAAAGAATGGTCGCATGTCATCAAGCAAAGGTCCCCGGACGAAATTAGGGTATGACAATAGAGGAGGACGAGATGTAATCGATTACAAGGTGTGGTAATCGATTACAGGAGTAGTAAGTCTTTTGGTAATCGATTACAGGCTGTTGTAATCGATTACATACTGTCTGTTCTTGTGTAATCGATTACACTGAATGGTAATTGATTACCAGAGCATAAACTAGGCTAGTTCCCCTAAAAAAAAAATTACCTATGTCTATGCTAAATACATCTAACACTATCAATCATCACTACTAATGTATTTAATTCAATCATTCAAACATCAAACACACAATAATGCATCAAGCCATCATAATAACAAGAATTTAAACAAAATCAAGCAAAGTAACATACTTAACACAAACAATCAATCACTTTTCAAAAATAGATAATTTCAATCAATCAATCTTTATTTATCCAAATCACTAACATCTAAGAGGCCTAATTCCCTTCTGTCATACCCTAATTTCGTCCGGGGACTATTGTTTGATGGCATGCAACCTTTGGTTGACCGCTTCGAGGTACTTGGCACCCTTTGTTGCACAATACGTGAAGTTCCGAGACGTGCCGGAAATCAAAAGGAAGCATTGTTACGCATTCCGTGAAATTCTGTAACATGCCGGAAATCAAAAGGAAGTATTGTTACGCAATCTGTGAGTTTCCGTAACATTCCAAAAGCTAAAAAAGGAGTAATTACATTACCCGTAAGGTTCCGTAACCTTATGGAAAGAAAACAAGTATCGTTACGAAATTTGTAAAATTTCGTAACGTTACGGAAAAAGAATCACCAAAAAAGCAAAGGGGGTGTATTTAGTAAAAAAGGGGGTGCAAATAGCAACCAGGCCCACTTGGGCCTTCCAGGATGTTCCTCCAGAAGGCGGTTGCTTTTGGAGGAAGCAACCTAGCTCGCCTGGGCGAGCTGGGTGGCAAGCTCCTCCCCTATTTTCCTATAAATAAAGGGAGGAGTGAAGGAGAAAGGGGTTCAGCCCTTCTGGTATTTCATAATCACTTAAAATTAGTAAGGAAAATTGTTTCCGTGAAGAAAATCCAAGCCGAGGCGCTTCCGTAACGTTTCCATAATGTTTCCGAGGGTGATTTCGCGAAGATTTTCAACCGTTCTTCGTCGTTCGTCGTTCATTCTTCGTCGTTCTTCGGTCTTCAACCGGTAAGTTCCCGAAATCGAACTTTTCAATTCATTCTATGTACCCTTGGTGGTCCCCATTTTTTTCGCGTACTTTTATTTTCGTTTCATTTACTTTCTGTACTCCCTTTTGACGTGCTTTAGTCATTTACTTAAGTCAATTTCTCGCCTAATCAAAAAATAAAATAAATTTCCACCGATCATTTGATTTGTAATATCCGTTAATTTCTGTTAAAATGAAATTTGACCGTTCGGTTATGCCGTAACCACGTTGGAAACCAAAAAGAGGTAAAATAATAATATAATAATCAAAAAAATATTTTTTAGTAAAATAAACCAAAAAAAGCAATTGGACGTTTCTCTTTGGGATTTCTCTTTCTTGATTGAATTGACTAATAACTAAATTGAAACTAAGGCTAAAATCAACTCGCAAAGTCAAGCTCGTTCGCAAAAAATCACTAAAAAGGATTTTAAGATTCGATACCTCAGTTTTTCTCACCAAGTAAAAATGGATCATTTTAAGGTCCAACGCCTTAAAAAGACCAGCTTCCAAGTAAAAAGAATTGCTTGATTTGCCCTTTAGAAAGAACTACGTAGGTCTGATTTCCTCTTCGATGAAGGGTACGTAGGAGCAAGAGCCCCACTTTTGTCGACCTCAAAAATTAAAAAAATAAATAAAAGTTTAAATACACAATTTCACACAACTCTAAATTTAAGGCTGTTGTCCTTTGGGACAAACGTAAGAGGTGCTAATACCTTCCTCAAACGTAAATACAACTTCTGAATCTGGAATATCCTTCATGACCGGTTTCCTTCGATTTTTCCGACATTTTCCACAAATAAACGTTGGTGGCGACTCCGTGCATTTTCCTCTTTGGAAGACGCACCCGTGAGCCTCGCCTCGCTCACCCGTAAAAGGGTAGGTTGCGACACCTTCTAATAGAGAAGAATGTTTCTTTGGGGAGAGGTTTTGTGAAGATATTAGCAAGTTGATTCTTTGTATCAACAAATTCTAACACACAATCTCCCTTTAGAACATGATCTTTTAGAAAATGGTGCCTAATTTCTATATGTTTAGTTCTAGAATGTTGAACTGAATTTTTGGAAAGATTAATTGCGCTTGTATTATCACACTTAATAGGTATATGGTCAAGAAGGATTCCATAATCAGAAAGTTGTTGCTTCATCCATAAGATTTGTGCACAACAACTACTGGCAGAAATATATTCCGCTTCTGCAGTGGATAAAGCAACACTATTTTGTTTCTTACTATGCCAAGAAACTAGAGCAGATCCAATGAACTGACAAGTTCCACTTGTGCTCTTTCTATCTGTTTTAGAATCGGCAAAGTCTGAATCAGAATATCCAATTAAGGTGCATGTGGAATTTCTAGGATACCATAAACCTATATTTATAGTGCCTACTAAATATCTTATGATTCTTTTAACAGCACTAAGATGTGATTTCTTAGGATTTGATTGAAATCTAGCACACATACACACACTAAACATTATATCAGGTCTGCTAGCAGATAAATAAAGAAGTGATCCGATCGTACCTCAATATTGCTTAACATCTATTGACTGACCGGTTTCATCTTTATCTAAATAGCAAGCAGTGCTCATTGGTGTAGCCATGTGCTTAGCATTTTCCATGCCGAATTTGTGGATTAACTCTTTGCAGTACTTGGATTGATTGACAAAGATACCATCTTTGGTTTGTTTAATTTGCAATCCAAGAAAGAAATTAAGTTCTCCCATCATTGACATTTCAAACTCACTTTGCATGTCATGAGAGAATTCCTTGCACAATAATTCATTAGTGGATCCAAAAATAATATCATCAACATAAATTTGAACTAATAAAATGTCATGTGATTTTCTCTTTATGAAAATAGTAGTATCTACTTTTCCTCTAGAGAAGTCCTTTTCTAAGAGGAACTTACTTAGACACTCGTACTAAGCCCTAGGGGCTTGTTTCAAGCCATTTAAAGCCTTTTTTCAATTTACAGACATGACTTGGCTTATCCAACATTTCAAAACCTGGTGGTTGTTCAACATATACTTCTTCTTGAATTAAGCCATTTAGAAAAGCACTTTTAACATCCATTTGATAAAGCTTAAAATTTAAAATTCATTATGGATGCATACGCTAAGAGCATTCTAATGGCTTCTAATCTAGCAACTGGAGCATATGTTTCTTCATAATCTATACCTTCTTCTTGATTATATCCTTTTGCAACTAATCTAGCCTTATTTCTAATGATTATACCATGTTCATCTAACTTATTCCTAAATACCCATTTTGTTTCTATGATGGGATAGTTTTTAGGTTTCTCAACAAGTTCCCACACATTGTTTCTTTCAGACTGATTTAGTTCTTCTTGCATAGCAATTATCCAATTATCATCTATTATGGCTTCTTTTATATTTTTAGGTTCAATCATAGATACAAAAGCCATATTATTGCATAACTCTTTAAGAGAATGTCTAGTTGTTACCCCTTTTGAGATATCACCAATAATGTTATCAAGGGGATGATCTTTTGAGGCTTTCCATTCTTTTGGAAGTTCATCATTTGATTTGGCTTCTTCTGGAGGATCTTCATTGCTTCCTTTCCCTTTTCCTTTAGAATCTTGTCCATGAATATGAATTTGTTCTAAAGATTCTGCAATATCATCTAGTATATTCTTTGTTGACAAAATAGCATTAGATTCATCAAAAGAAACATGAATGGATTCTTCAATACTCATAGTTCTTTTGTTATATATTTTATATGCTTTACTTTGCAATGAATATCCAAGAAAGATTCCTTCATCAGATTTTGCATCAAATTTTCCTAGATTTTCTTTACCATTATTAAGCACAAAACATTTGCAACCAAAAACATGAAGATGTGAAATATTAGGTTTTCTACCATTATATAACTCATATGGAGTTTTCTTTAAAATGGGTCTTATTAAGGCCCTATTCATGATGTAACATGCAATATTGACGGCTTCAGCCCAAAAATATTTTGGAAGAGAAGTATCATTTAATAAAGTTCTAGCAATTTCTTCCAATGACCTATTTTTCCTCTCAACAACTCCATTTTGTTGAGGGGTTCTAGGTGCAGAAAAATTATGCTCAATACCATGTTCACGACAAAATAATTCAAAATCTTTGTTTTCAAATTCACCCCCATGATCACTTCTAATAGATGCAATCTTAAGATTTTTCTTGTTTTGTATAACTTTAGCAAGTTTCCTAAATGCTTGGAATGCATCACTTTTATGAGTAATGAATAATGTCCATGTATATCTAGAGAAATCATCAACTATGACAAGAGCATAGTAATTTCCTCCAAAACTCATAGTTCTAGATGGACCAAATAAATCCATATGCAGTAATTGTAAGGGTTGAGTAGTTGAAACAATACTTTTGGGTTTGAATGAGACTCTAGTTTGTTTTCCCTTTTGACATGCATCACATAGTCTATCTTTCTCAAATTTTAATTTAGGCAAACCAACTACTAAATCTTTTGAAATTAATTTGTTTAAGTGATCCATGTTTATGTGAGTAATTATTTTATGCCATAACCATGGATCATCATCTTTGCTAAGAAAACAATGATTGTTATCTAGTTTTAGGCTTAAGTCTATCATATATACATTGTTGACTCTATATCCTACATGCTTTATATTAGTGTCATGCTTATGCTCTATAAGACATTTTTGATAATCAAATGATACTAGATAGCCTTTTTCACATAATTGACTAACACTAAGTAGGTTGTGCTTAAGACCCTCAACAAGTAGAACATTTTCAATGGAGTTTGAAGAATTTGTACCTATTTTACCAACTCCAAGGATTCTACCTTTGTTGTTGTCACCATAAGTTACATGCCCGCTTTTCTTGGGAGAGATATGTGTAAACTTTGATGCATCTCCAGTCATATGTTTTGAACATCCGCTATCTATGTACCATTCCTTCCTCAAAGGCACCTACATGATCAAGTTTTTGACTTAGGTACCCAAACTTTATTGGGTCCTTGTGTGTTAGTGTAGACTGAAGATCCTTTTGGGACCCATATCATTTTAATGTTGTTGTAGTTTTTCTAAAGATAACATGTAGATGTGCCATGCCCTTTTCTTCCACAATAAAAACAAGTGATAAAACTAGAATTATATTTTTGTGTGGAAGCAAAGAAGTTTTTATGAAATTTTTGTTGTTTTTCAGGTTTATATCCTATTCCAGCCTTATTAGAAACACATCTTTGTTTTCCTAATATGACATCTAAGTTATTTTTACTCATAGAAAATTTTGCAAGTGAGTTTTTCAAATCTTTAATTTCTTTTTCATATTTGCTACAACAATTACAAGGATCAAATATTTTCTTGTCAGAAATAGTAGAGATGTAAACTTTTTCATTTGACTTAGAAATTGAAACTTCAGTTTTAAGATGATCTAATTCTTTATTTAATTTTGAAATTTCATTTTCTAAATCTGAAATTGTTTTCTTAGAAGATGAAACTAACTTTGCAAGTTTAATTGATTCTTTATGCAAATCAGTAAATGCATCTTGTAATTCATCAAAAGAAATGGATAAGTTATTTGAAGATGTTACCTCTTCATCGCTTTCATAACTTTTAGCCATTAGACAGAGGTTTATCTCTTCATTTTCTGAATCTTCAGAAGATTCCATATCATTGCCATCCCACGTGATGTAAGCTTTCTTCATTTTCTTTTCACTATAATTTTACTTTTCAGATTTCTCCATCTTTTCCTTGAAGATAGGACAATCAACCCTCAGATGTCCAGGTTGATTGCATTCAAAGCATTTTGGAGTAGAAGATGAAATTCCTGTCCTTCTTTTAGATTTAAAATTTGGTCGCCTTTGACTTCCTCTGACTTTTAGAAACTTGTTGAACCTTTTTACAAAAAGGCTAAGATCATCATCTTCATCCAGATCAATTTCCTTATCACTTTCTTCTTAGATTGAAGATGAGGCTTTAAGAGCAATTCCCTTCTTTTTCTTGTCATTTTCTTCATGTTGATTTAATCTCAACAATTCCATTTCGTGTTCCTGTAACTTTCCAAACAGAGTAGCAAGAGTCATGTTAGATAAATCTCTTGATTCAGTAATGGCTGTTACTTTAGGTTTCCATTCTCTGCTTAAACATCTTAATACTTTGTTTATGAGATCTTCATTTTGAAAATCTTTCCCTAAGGCTGCAAGATGATTTACTATATGTGTGAACCTCTTTTTCATGTCTTTTATGCTTTCATTTGCATTCATCCTAAATAGTTCATATTCATGAGTTAATGTGTTTATCCTAGATCTTTTAACATCTGTTGTGCCTTCATGTGTTACTTGTAGAGTGTCCCACATTTCCTTAGCACTCTTACAATTTGAAACCCTGAAATATTCATCCATTCCCAGGGCATATGTAATTATGGTTTTGGCTTTTAAATTATATTGTGCTCATCTTCTATCTTCTTCAGACCATCTATCTCTAGGTTTTTCTATTGTTGTGCTTCTACATGTTGTGCTTCCATCTACTGTGGTGGGTATATAAGGTCCTATTTCTATGGCTTCCCAAATATTTAAGTCTATTGTCTCAATGAAAATTTGCATTCGGGTTTTCCAATAGTGGTAACCCTCTCCATTAAAGATTGGAGGTCTATTGATTGAATTTCCTTCAGGAAATAAGAAGTTTGCTGAGGCCATTATTCTTGAAGCTTCTAAACTTTATACAAGAATGAAGCTCTGATACCACTTGTTAGACAAGTGACCTCAGATATCTTAAGAAGGGGGTTGAATATATTGCAAATATTTCCCCAATTAAAATCCTATTTTAATTTCAATGCAAGTTACAAGTTCCCTTAAAAATGAACTCTTAAATAATTATTCAAATAAAACAATCAGAATATAAATGCAAAGAAATAATAAATAAAAGAGTTTAAGGGAAGAGAAAGTGCAAACTCAGATTTATACTGGTTTGGCCACACCCTTGTGCCTACGTCCAGTCCCCAAGCAACCCGTTTGAAAGTTTCACTATCTTGTAAAATACCTTTACAAGTTCTGAACACACAAGGACAATCCTTCCTATGTGTTCAGATGTCTTTTCAACAAGAGACTCTCGGTCTCTCAATCCCTTTTGAGAATTTAGAAAGAAGAGAAGAATAAATCTCTCTTGAAAGAAATAGATAGTACAATTTGAGCACTCAATTAATTCCTTATTGAATTGCAAGTGTATTGGCCAAGGAATTCTTAAGAGGATAAAATGTTTTTGCTCTTTGAGAGAATAAGACTTTTTGTTATGAAAAACTCTGAGCAAATTCGTGTTCCAAGTCACATATAAATAGACCTTTGGTGGCCATGTAAAAACCATTTGAAAAGATGTGACTCTTGGAAATAATTTTTCTGAAAATATCCTTTGGTAATCGATTACTGGATTTGTGTAATCGATTACAGGTTTTAGAATTTGAATTAAAACGTTTATTAACTGCTGGTAATCGATTACCAATATTGTGTAATCGATTACACAGTCTAAAATTTGAATTCAAATTTTAGTAGCTGTTGTAAACCATTTTGGCCACTGATAATCGATTACATCCTCTGGTAATCGATTACCAGAGAGTAAATCTCTTGTAAAAGACTTTTTAACTTAAATTTCTTGGCCAAACCTTTTGCTATTTCAATTAGGAATTCCCTTCCTAAAATACTAGAGATCTTCTTGATGTTGTATCTTGTATTCTTGAATCATTGTCTTGAATTAAACTTGAGAAGCGCATTTTCATCAAATCATCACGATCATCATCAAAACATCAAAGACAAAGTCAAAGTCTTTGCTTCTACAGTAACAATGATCATGTCTACTTAAGTATTTCCTCTCGAAACATCTTAACGTGATTAACAAGAGCGAAGTCTCCCTCTATTCGTAATAGAAGTAACAACATGAAAAATTATCAAGCAATTTGACAAGACATGATTGGAAGATGAGCAGCCAATAACAAAAAGAACACCCAATTGATTAGGAGATGATAATTTTTAAATCAAGAGATCGCTCATTCAAAATCAACAATAGACATTCCAAATGAATTTTAGAAATGATAACATAATCACAGTGTATGCACATATGGAGACATCAACTATCGCTTGATTGTGATAGAAACATCAATAATCTAATTGTTTGATGTAGGCTCATAACACAAAGAATGAGTTATACTATGGCTTGCAAGTATAATCGAGTTACTTGACTTCAACACGCCACACAAGGATAAGTTGCACTAGAATTAGAAGGTACGATCAAAGAGCATTCTTTATGAAATATATCTCGATATGAGTCATCAAACTATAGAGTATCAGTATCGCTAAGAACAATAAATCATAAACAATTATATTGTCTATGCAATTGAGGCAGAACACCATACTACAAGCATACTTAGAATTATAAGGTTTCTATAACAAGTATATAACATACATATAAGAAGTAAGAATTGAACCGTCACTAAGAATGTATCTAAGGAATCACAAGTTTCAACGATCACACTAATGGTCACACACAAGGAAAGAAAATAAAAAAATAAAATTAGTCAACACATGTTAACACATTGAGTAAACTCACTTATTCACAACACACCTGCAAGTTCAAGGTTTTTGACAACATTACTACACACATCAGTTTTCAAGACCACTTGTATCACTTAACGGCTTGCCATGACATCCTACCGCACTTCACGAATTATAGAGATGGTCAGTCTCATAACTCATGACTCAACAATGGATTTATGGTATAGTAGACATTAAGGATGCAACGCACATCACAAGAATCATTGAATCTCATTTAATCATGCAAAGGAAAATAAAATTCATAATTCAAGTATGTTCAACAAAAAAAAAAACATTTATAAGTAATCACACAGAGTGCACACTAGAATATGGTAAGCACATAACACACGGACCGAAAGGTTCGACCTGCTCTGATACCACTAAATGTGACACCCTCTATCCCGACATATATATATATATATATATATATATATAAAAGAAATAAGAGATCAAATTTAATTAACAGTTTTTAAAATACATTTAAATACAAGCCTTTCAAAAGGGTAAAAGGCTCACATTCACTTTTTTAACACCATAATAAAACTTGTTCAAATAATTAATAAATTATTTTGGCTCAAAACAAGGTTGTCCAAGACCTCATACAATTAATATAACAACTTATACCTTATAATTAATGTCACATCCTATCAGAGCATTGTATCCCGACGTCCTTCAGCACAAGGTTCCTTAAAGTAATTCACCTAGTCATCTGCTCCCCCGAACACAAAGTTGAAGATCATCATAGGATCCAAACACAAACAACAGAGGGAATGAGTTATCACATTCCTAAATAATAGAGAAAAATAAGACAACATATAGGTATAAATATTAAATAACAAAATACAATTTACTTGAGCATAACTCACGTTATTTCACGACACGTCTCATTCATTTTCACAACATTCACTTACTCAATAGTCAAAACACCATATCATCAAATCAATCAATATAGAACAATACACAAGCGTTATGCAGCAGATACACTAAGACTCAATCCTATATGCAATGTGGTACCATGTTAGTGAAAAAACTTTTCGGGCGCCTAGGAGTACATGACAAGACAAACCACACATTAGCAAGTCAAGTCACTCTCACTAGGTAATATTATAGGGAGACCAGTCAGAGTCACAGTATTTTGCGAGAATGCTCCAACCATGTGGGATCGACACAGGCTTAAAGGAGCACTCAAACCGGGTGACCCCCAAGGCCTACAGTCCGAAGAGTCCGTCAGAGCCTCTCCCTCCTGATTCAGGTCCAACCCAGAAAATTTTTTAGCACACAGACTCTATCTATGAATTGTACAAAACACACGACTCCTCAATTGTTCTCAAAATAGTTTTAACTCGTCGCCCTTAAAGGGTCTTAGCATTAACTCGTCGCCCTTAAAGGGACTTATGGTCATGTGATTGTATAATTCATAATTCATAACTCAATGCACACAACATCTCAATGCACATATATATCTCAATCATATACATACTCAATTTATCACATACACTTGATCTCAATCACAACGGTATAATTTCAATTTAACACGTTATCACATCTCATGAATCATATACACTTTACCTATGAACTATGCAATACACACAATTACTCAATTGTTTTCAAAGTTATTTTAACCCATCGGGTTCTCACAGTGGATCCCATCACAATACTCGTCGCGCAAAACTCGTCGCCCTTAAAGGGTTTTATAGTTGTGTGATTGCACAATTTATAGCTCACAACACAATACACATATCAATATACATGTATTCCATCATTCATCACATGCACAATTCACCACATACTCACACTTTGAATCATCATTTCATATCCTCAACATAACAATTTATACAAAAGACTATCACAACCTGGGGAGTAAAACCCCTCAAATAATATTACACAATTATATCAAAATCATAGGTCAAAATATACAAATATCAAAAGCACAATTTATCAAGCAATTCTCATTAGAACATCAATATTTTATTTATAATCATAAAGGAAAAATTGAAATTTAATAAACATCCCAAAATAAAATCCTAATTTAATCTTCTAAGGATTCCTACACATGTTCTCACTAACTCCCGATTGTGAATAACTCATCCCTTACCTCTAAGTGGGATCATGTGTCTTCCGATAGTGATAGAGACATCTCTGACAAGTTCTTGAGATTCCTCTGGTTGCTCTGATAGGGTTCCCAAATGTTAGAGAGAATGAGAAGAGATTGAATCCTCCATTTGTACTATCCTCATGCGATTCCTTTTCTCCCTCCACGAATATTATCTAGCAAATCCCAATGGTTAAAGTGTGTGTAGTTGAATTTCGAACAACATATCCAAATTTGACTACAATCCAACGGTTAACGAATCCGGGATCGTAGTTTTACTGAGACATTTTTGAGTTTCTGCGAGATAATAAAAGGTTACAATGCAAAGGGTATTCCTCTAAGCTTAGACATTATTTTGAAATTCGCAACGTTGAGAATGTTTGGAATTGGGTTGCAAACTTGGTGCTTAAATTTCACGACGATCCAACGGTAAATGAGTCCGAGATCGTCATTTTTCTGAGATGTGTTTGGTGGTCTACGGGAAAAGAGAGATTGAGAAAGAAAAATGAAATTGAGAGGCGGAGGAGACGGCTGAGGAGTCAGTTTGAAAACTGACCTAACATTTTTCTATTTATAACTAGGAGTATTCACGACTTATTATTTACTCTATTTATTTATTTTTATTATTTTATAAAAAAGAAACTCTATTTTATTTTCCATCAAATGAATAATAAAATACCCTTTTTGTTTTCTCTCAAATCATTATTTTAATTAATAAAGTTATTTTCCCTTATTTATTTAATTATAAAACCTTATCATTTTTTTCTAAAAATCTATTTATTTACAAATAACGACCCTTTTTAAATTAGTTTATTGAGATATTACAGTTTTTCTCTCAAAAAATGAAAATTTAATGTTGGCTATGAAAATGGGCCTTTTTCGAGTAAATCTCTAGAAGCACTGAGCTGGAACTAGAAAAGAATTGCTTAATTAGCCACTCATAGCTTTGTTTGACGGGGAAATTCAAGGGCTTTAGGGGATATCTTTGGAAAGGTGCCTTATTGGCTATGGTTGTAAAAGGATGGTTTTTTTAACAATTTAAGTAGTAGAAAAAAGTAATAAAGGAAATTTTAAACTTTCTCACCCTGTGGTTGTGGATGTGGTGGCTAGTTTGGTGTTTAATTGTTATTTCTTCAGTTATAAAGCTATGAACATGAACCAGTAGCAACTACTTAATCAAAGAGATTTGCTTAACCCGGATTTGTGCTTGATTGAATTTTGCTATAGTTCCACTGATTGCTAATTGAATGTTTTGTTGACAACTTGTACCATGTTTCATCATAAGTTATCATAATCTCCTGCAACTAAACTACTTTAATGGTAATTTCAAAGAGATACAATGTTTTCAAAGAGAATATTTTATTTTGCTATATCGTGGGCTTATGCTAGGTGAGGCACAATGTTTTCAAAGATAAAATATTTTATTTCATGTAATGCTGAATATGAAAAATTTATGCTTCATAGAATGTTCTACATTGGCACATCATAGATGAGTAGTCATTTCCTCTTGAGGTACCCACATGATGAATATGAAAAATTTATGCTATTCCTTTTTTAAACTTTTGGTATCCAGTAGGATACATTGTAGTGGAAATGACTTCTTACTGGTAGAATGATTATGGCTATTTCCATTTTATAATTAATTAATTGGTGACCATGAATGGGGAGTTAGGATCCATGAATATGTGGTTTTGATCAAACTTGCTTGAATTTTCTTCTCAACAAGCAGAGGTGCCATTTGTGTAGTATAAATTGCTTTTGATAAAGAATCTTATGACAAGTCTATGATTTTGTTTTTGGTGGTGCATTAATAAGAGTAATAATAAATTATTGATTTACCCTTTCTTAGTTTTTATTCCATAAGAATTAAAGACTAAGGAATTTAGAATAGTTCACGCATCTTGCTCAACTAAGTAAGTTACCTCCTCCTAGTTGAATATTTGAGTGCATATATCTCTAGTAAATAATAATAAATGATTTAGGTTGTGGAAGTGCTGCTTGTGACAATTGTCTCTCTTTTGTAGGTCTGACTTATTACGCAAGTATTATATCAAGCAGTGGATATTCCCTGTTTAGTGTTCTCACCTTCATAGGAAGCTAAGAAGCACCAATATCAGTTTTGTCAGTGCAACAGAGTACGAATCCAACTTTCTTCACTCTGTGAAAATGCTTGTGCTCTCAAGGATTAATTCATGAAAAATTTCTACAAATTAATTAATGTAGAAGATAATTTTAATTTATAAAAAAGCTCATTTTATTTTTCTTATAATTTTTTATCTTAAAAATTCTTCTAGAAAATAGAGAAACTTATCCAAATTTATAGACAATTATTTCCTTTTTTTCTTTGCATAGATGTGAATGAACACACACGGGTAAGACCTTTCATTTGTTACCCTACAATACTGCACAACTAAGTTTTTTGGTCTCTATGAGTAGGACAATTCGGCAAGCAAGAAAGTGGCACCATTTGGTGGGGTCCACGATTCTATCGAGGGGCTGATCTAGCAAAAGTGGAGACAACATTCTTCCTTCATTGTCTTGTCCTTAATTATAGGTACTTTACTTATTACAGTAGCCAAATCTACCCACTCAGATTACAACATGAACAGATTATGGTTAACAACATTGGTTTATCCTTTTATAAATTAACCTAATTCATGTGCCCCACATAGAAGTATCTTGCAGTAAACAAAAATAAAAATAAAAATAAGTGAAGCAATGTTATTCTCTTTACAAGAGTAAAGAACTAATCTCAATATTGAATTTTATTTTAAAAAAACTATTCATATTATACCACGTTAATCCTTAATTAGAAATAAAGTAGAATAATAGTCATTAATTAAAAAATAATCATTGAAATTGTGATAAAAAACATATGTATTAATCATAAAATAAACAATAGGAGTAAATTTTAACTATTATATTTCTAATTAACATTATTTTATCTTTAATTATATTTTTACAATATAGAAAAGTCAAATCTAATGGTTTCGAATTGTTCGATGCCTTCTCTTTTATTATAATAATTTGCTTCAATATTCATTTTAAAATATTTAGTTAAACATGATAATTTTTATCGGCAATATATCCCTTTAATAATGGACATTGTCATATATATGCTAGAAGATAACTTTCTTCTCTTTTGTAGATCTGACAGAAGATCCTTATCCAAACACACTATTGGTTTGTTCATTGTTACACTTGACTAAAGTTTTATAATTGGATGGACCACATTTTTCAACACTATGCCTTTTAATATATCACTCTTTTTACTATTAAATCAAATCCCAAGTTTGGCACACTAATTAAAAATATCTCTGTTTTTAATAAAACTATCGTACAACTTTTTCGGTAAACTATTTGTCAAAATTTTTTATTGGTAGCTAGGCGCAACGACATGATATAGGTGTCTATTTAAGTAATAATATCTTATTACAAAAATCAGGTTTAATACATCATTTCCAAATGCTGCTGATATTTATACGTACAAATATAAAGGAATATGGATTTGTTTAACAATACTGTCAAGAGGTGAAATCCTATGCCTTGTTGGTTCTATTTATTTCTAGAGCATGGTCTAGTGTTCTGCTTGAGTTTTGCGAGGTGTGCTTGTAAATTGCTGCAGATAGTAAGTTATTTATGATGTTCAGCCCATATTTCTAATATCAGTGCATCTGCAGGTTAATGTGTGGAACTTACTTTATATGGTCTCACGATGCCTCTAAACTTATTGCAGGTTCCAAAGCTTATATATTTTACACAGGATTTGTATTGTACATAACTTTGTTAATGTCATTTTGGGTCTTGACGTAGTTGGTACTGGTAATGGAGGTTTGAGATACAGGTGTTTCTAGTTTTACATGAATCAACTCACTCTTGCACTTGATGGAGTTATGTACATGTACCATTAACAGTATTTTTATTTATTAATGGGAAAAATTTTGTATTCCTTCAAAATGATGTACTGAATTTTATGCTCCTGTGTACTTGTATAATATGCTAAAAACTAGTTTTGGTCATCTTTGTGTACACTGTAATTCTCACTAATCAGATGTAGTGAATGAACTGTAAGAAAGTAGCTTATTGCTTGAAGCCAAATATGGAATATGTGTGACAATGATAAGAAATATTTGTACTATATTGCAATATTTAAAAATTGCGAACAAAGGCAAATATTGGAACTCTGAAGTTCACTTTTTTGTGTCTGGTTGTATGCTTTTCCTTATGATGTTATTCTTGTTGTTGTTTCTTTTGTCCAATTTCTCAAAAATTAGCTTTAATTATTTTAGTACATGTTTGTTGGTACCATTTTCAGCATGAGTTGGTTCTTGATTTTTTTTTGTTTTTTGCAGTGATTCATGAAGCAGCACTACTAAAAAAAAGGCTTTCTATATCGCCCTATTAACATCGGTTATTGCTAAAACTGATGTTAACGAAAGCGCGGTGACATTTTTGTAATTAAATGGAGTTACTTAACATCGGTTTTTGCAAAACCGATGTTAACTACTTCATGTTAACATCGGTTATTTAAAAAACCGATGTTAACATGATGTTAAGATGAATATGGTAACATCGGTTTCGGCAAAACCGATGTTAACTTCATAGAGTTAACATCGGTTTTTCAGAAAACCGATGTTAAGGAGTTGATTTTAACATCGGTTTTTACAAAACTGATGTTAACTATATTCAGTTAACATCGGTTATCCATAAAAAACCAATGTTGTTATGTTTATAAGTTAAAAAAAATTGAGATTTCACAAACCGCGCGTGCTCGAAAACCTTGCTCTCCCTCTTCTCTTTGTCATCCTCCTGCCTGAAATCGCTCTTCTCTTTCTCCTCCCGCCTGAAATCTGTCGAAAACCGCTCCCTCGACACCCACATTGTCCTCGCTAGAACCCACAGAACCCCCTACACTGCCGAAAAACCCACATTGTCCTCGCTAGAACCCACAGAACCCCCTACACTACCGGAAAACCCACATTGTCCTCGCTCGAAGAAAACCCTACATACACTGTTGCTACTAGGGTGTTGAAACACTCGTGGGTGCTCAAAGCTCAAAGCTTTCTCCGCGAGGTACGTAGGTCAACTTCGTGTATGCTAAGTTTTTGTGGGTGTTCATGTTTTATTGATGATAATAATAATAATAATAATAATAATACGTCTTCAGTTGCAGTATTGCTGATTGAGGTACGAGGAAAGCTTAAAGTTTCGTGCCATTTTGTTAGATCTCACTGCCATTGTCACTATTTGGGTTCGAGGTAAGCTTGGTCTGTTTTTCATTTGTAGTTTACTTAAGACGTTACTAAACATTAAGACCCCTGTGGATCCATCTATAGAAATCATGCAACATTAAGAAACATTTGCTAACAGAGAATCAACCATGATTTCTATAGATGGATCCACAGGGGTCTTGAAATTGCCTGCAATTGCTTTAACATTTTACTATCCAATAGAGGGGGCTTGACTGTTGTTGTTTTAACATATTTTTTGTTTCTTGAGCAATTGATGCTTAAGTATAGATAAAGCTCCCTCTAGTTTGCCTTTAAAGTGCACACGGGTGTATCTTGTATACTTACCCTTCAATTTTAGTTGTGGGTTTAGATCACTGGTTTGTGATGTACTCTTAAATTAATGGAGCGTGGATATACATACCCTTAGGAGCTTTTTAGGGTGAATATAGTTGTTTCTTTGCGTGTAATTACTGTTTTCAATTGTGGGTTTTGCAAATTCTTGACTAGGCCACGTTTGATTCCACTCTATTTACATCGTTGCATGGGAATTTTGTGTAACTAAATGCATGTTTTTACCTAACTGGATTTAAGGAACTGGGTTGCTTACTCTCTTTTCTATTTTATTCGCTTAATTGTTGAATGCTTCCAGACTGTTTATAAACTATTCCCTTGCCTCGTATTGGCAGTTTCTAAAAGTTCTCATATGTAAGTGTGCTTTCAAATAAACTATGCTTGTAACTGTTTTACAATAACATATCCTGAAGTGAACTGCTTATGTGTTTGCGAATTTTTTTTTAGCTTATCTTCATAATCTGCACTTGAGCTTACAAAAACAAATGCAAACATCTCATCATTCATAAGATGATCTAGAATCTAGATATAGTTTTGGACTTAGAAATTTCAATACTTTAAAGTTTAGAAAATTATATAATGCACATTGATTTTGCTAACTTAAAAGTTGAAACCTGACCAGCTGTAAACACGATGATTTCTAATTATCCTCTCATTATACTCAGTACTAATCTAAGACTATCACAACATTCCTCTTGAAACCTAGACAATCTTTTGAATTGTAGAAACCTGCAACAATTATTCTCCTAAGTTTTTGCTGCTGTCATGATAAATATACAAGATGATAGTGCTTTGTTGATCACTGCCTATGAGAATCTCTTCTTGTTCACTGCCTTGAACCAAGCCCGCCAAATCCTCCCTAAACATTTATTTCAAAAGTGCTTCTTATCCTACTTGTGGACTTGTGGTGCATAAAAAAGCACTTTCTCTTGGGGGTATTTTCAGACTCCATAAGATCTTGGATGCCCTGTCCTCATTAACATTATTATCAGCTTCCTGCAACACTTTATAGGCAGATTTTGTAGAATAAAGACCATTAGGGTCAGCCTTCCAAAATAGAAAATCCCTGCTGGATTGAAGGATGTGGGCGATCTCAATCTCAGCCAAGAAAGCTGCTACCATGTCAATTTCATGGTAAAAAAAATTCCTCCTCCATATTAGCTTCCACTCCCATCTATCCTCTACGAAATCCCCCATGGAATTGATTGTAAAGTTCTGCTGATTACTTATTTAGTACAGAGTAGGATATTTGGCTTGGAGAGTTAAATTATCCCCCAGCCACTTATCCTTCCAAAATCTGATTTTGGTACCACGGCCCACCCTCCACTTGAGGTTATCAATAAAACTATTGCGGTGTTGCTGCTGAAAGACAGCCTTTAGGTCTTGCCACCAATGAGAGGAAAATTTTCTCTTTCCACCAGAGATCAACTCCTTCTAGCCACCATATTTGGAGATTAAGATTCTTGCCCAAAGTTGGTTCTGATTATTAGCCAACTCCTACCCCCATTTGTTAAGTAAAGCCTCATTAAATTTAGACAAATCTTTAATCCCTAGGCCCCCTTTATTTTTAGGAAGGCAAACTGTGTCCCACTTCACCCAAGGAATCTTGTCGGCCTCATGATGACCTCCCTAAAGGAAATTTCTCTGAATGGATACAATCTTTTGCACCACTTTTTTAGGGATCTTAAAAAAAGATAGTAAAAAAATAGGTAAAGCTGATAAAACTGAATTAATGAGAGTGATTCTGCCCCCTATAGATAGACTTCTTTGCTTCCATTTTGCAAGCTTGGCTTCAAACTTCCTTATAATAGGCTGCCAAACACTCCAGCTCTTAGAAGACACCCCTACTGGAATTCCAAGATAAGAAAATGGAAAGTCCAGTTGCCTGCAATTGAGGAATTGAGTTGCATCCCTGCACCTACCTTCTGTTTTTCCTAGGCAGCCGAAATGTCTTTTAGAATAATTTATCTTAAGGCCAGAAACCTTCTCAAAACACCTCAGGATACATTTTAAGGTTCTAATATTATCCTGAGTGGCAGCCCCAAAAAACAAAGTATCATCTGCATATTGGAGAAAATTCACTTCCTCTTTTTGAGATCCCACTTGATAGCTGCTGAAAAGATTCTTGGACACAGTTGACCTCATCAAACCTGTGAGACCTTCCACTACTATATTGAAGAGCAGAGGTGCAAGAGGATCACCTTGCCTTAAGCCTCTCTTAGGAGCAAATTCCTTAGAAGGACTTCCATTAATTAAAATGGATAGAGTTGCATTGGACAGACAACTATTAATCCATTTCCTCCATCTTTCACAAAAGCCCATCCTCATCAACATGTAGTCAAGGAAACCCCAAGAAACCGAATCATACGCCTTTTCAAAATCCACTTTGAAGACCATGCAAGGTTTATTTCTAGCCTTAGCCTCAACTATAGCCTCATTGGCAATCAGGACACCATGGAGAATGTTCCTCCCCTTCATAAACGCCGTTTGCCTTTGATCTATAAGACGAGGCAACACAAGGGCCAACCTCTTGGCCAGAACTTTGGCCACAATTTTATAGACACACCCTATAAGGGAGATGGGTCTATAATCATTGAAAGATTGAGGGTCATTAAGCTTTGGGATGAGAGCTAGGAATGATGCATTGCTTCCTTTGGGGAAGGAACCATTGATGTAAAATTCATCCATGAACCTGATAAAGTCTGGTTTCAAAGTCTCCCAAAAATGCTTAATGAAGTTGAAATTTAGGCCATCCGGACCAGGACTTTTGTCCCCCCCACAGTCCCACACTGCTGATTTAATCTCCAATTCAAAAAATCGAGACACAAGGCTTTCCTTTTCTCTTTGGTCAAGAGAAGAAAATTGCACACCATCCAAGGTTGGCCTTCTAAAATTTTCGTCAGAAAATCTGTCCTTGAAATAAAGGAGAGCTGCATTTTTAACACTGCTAGGATCATGCACTCACACACCATCTATAAGGATACCTTGAATAGCATTTTTTCTTCTTCTATGATTGATCAATCTATGAAATTGGTTAGAGTTGCTGTCCCCTTCTTTTATCCACTTCACTCGAGCCTTTTGTCTCAACATAGATTCATATGCATAAGTTGTATTCCGCAGTTGGACCTGAAGAGATTTCTTAAGGCTCACTTCCTCTTGAGTTAGAACTCTATCATTAAAGCTAGCCTCCAAAGCATTCAGCTCCCTTTTTAAAATCTGGACTTTTCTAACATTAACTTCACCATTGGAAAGACTCCATTGCTTTATACACTGTTTAAGGACCTTTATTTTAGAACAACCCCCCCCCCCCCATCCACATCCAGGAGGGTGATAGTTGCCCCATTGATGCTCCACCAGGTTCTGGAACCCCTTGTCCTTCAACCACCAGTCCATGACCTTGAACGGTTTAGGCCCCCCCAATCAATGATCTTTGACTTCAAGAAGATAGGGCAGTGATCAGAGAAGTCCCTATCCAGCACGAATTGGGTAGAGTCCGGCCATTGCACCAACCACTCATCAGATAAGAGGAACCTGTCCAATCTGCTCATAGCACTGCCATTAGGTCTACACCAAGTGAATTTTCTCCCAATAGACCTAACATCCTCTAAAGCCATATCTGAAATCCATGAATTGAATTCAGAGATGCTGGGGGAAGGACCCACTATCTGAGCTGAGCTCATTCTCTCATCTTGGTGCCTTATAGAGTTGAAATCACCTAAGACACACCAAAGGCCTTCTTGAGAACATGTCTTCAAACATATCTTCGTGAGGAGTGTTAGAAATATATCTTCAGTTATATAGTATGTAGTATAGTACTAGTATACTGTAAAAATGAATGAAAATCATAATGATCCAAAACAAAGCCACCACTACCTAACTCAGCTCATGGTGTGGTGTGGGGAGAAAAGAGAGGGGGAGTGGGGAGGGTAATAAAGTAAAATTGGGTTGTGGCATTAGGTGGGAAAGTACATTTTTAGCAACTTTGGGTTGGATAGGAAAGTAGAGAATGAGGAGTCCTCTGTCCTTCCAGCTTCCTTTTGAGTTTTTGAGAGAAAAAGAGAAGAGAACTAACTACAAGTGAGAATGGAAGGAGACCACCCGCAACATTAATGGAAGGAGCACATTCCCAAGAAGCATTACAATCACCCCACAAATACTGACATAACCTTCTATCAATAGATTCCATTTTTGTTTCTTGGATACACAGAATATCAAGATTGTTGGTCAAGGCCAATTTTCTGATGGCTGACCACTTGACACCACTCCCCAGCCCTCTAGAATTGAAGGATAAAATATTCATGAGGCAATATTATCCTTTCCCATCACAGCTGCTGATCTGATGGATTTTCTCTATTATCCATGTCAATCATCATGTTTGCAATATTGGGCTTGTGCTCTGCAAAAGACAGGCCCAAGTCTCTGGCTAATACCTGATGAAAGTCCTCCTCATCCTCCAAAAATTCTTTATTGAAACTACTTGAAGGGGTAGGGCTGTGATAGGGTTGGTCCTGATTTGGAGACACCACAGCTGCATCCACACCCCCTAAAACACCATCTTCCTTGTGGTTAATGTAGGTATCTGCAAGGTCCAGAGATATTGGCTTTTGAAACAAAGTCTCTATTTATATGGGCCAAAGAATTTCTTGCCACACCCTCCTTTCTTCTAGAATAAACTTTTAGATCAGAAACAATTTCCTCTCCCCTTGTATGCATTCAATAATATTACAATATAGGATAACTTGTAATTAAATAATAGTGTGAAAAAACACAAGCAAAAACCATTCGGCACCACCAAACATAAATGGGACTACTAAACATTGTTAAACACAGACGTTGTAATGTCCTCCTTAGCTGATGCAATTATTGCATCTAGCAACAAGGTTGTGTACAAAAGAGAATGTGTTAAGTCCTCTAACCCTTGCCAGTTCAACAATGATACAATTATACTAAATAAGTTTAGAAAAACAACTGAAAAAAAAAATGACAGAAACAACCAAGGTTGAAAGCAAAAGTAGCAGCTACCAAGGTTGAAATCAAAACTTAGTTATGTGAAAAGAAGGCTAAAACTAGATAGAGGGAAGGAAATGGATGTAGGAGAGAATTTAAAATTAATAACATTCTGCCTAATAACATGCATTACCACATACTCTTTTGTTCATGTTAACAATGGTATGTTAGTTATATTGTAAGGCCCTGTGATTTGTCTCCTTCCAGGTGATAGGCTGATAACTACTAGATAGAGAAATTATCCACTTTGATTGTATAATATATATGTAGTCCCATCCTTTTAAAAACATGATTTGTTATCCACTTTAAGATCAAAATAGATTCTAAAAATTAAGTGCCTTAAAAGTTATTTTGGTGGAATCAAATATATTATTTATAATGTCATTTAGCCTATTTTTATTTAATTTGCTAAACACTAAATTATGCTGCCATACTATTTTCAGATTCCATTAGGAGCGATTTTAGCCATTGTTGATCCTATGGTCATTGTGTTAGACAAGTGGCCTCAGATATCTTAAGAAGGGGGGGGTTGAATTAAGATATTCCAAACTGTTTCCCCAAAAAAAAATCTATTTCACTTTTTACTCAAGTTATGAATTCCCTTAATAACAATCTTCTTAAATATTAATTCAAACGAAGCAACTTGAATATGAATATAAAGCAATAATAAATAAAGGAGATTAAGGGAAGAGAAAATGCAAACTCAGTTTTATACTGGTTCGGCCACACCCTTGTGCCTACGTCCAGTCCCCAAGCAACCCGCTTGAGAGTTCCACTATCTTGTAAATTCCTTTTACAAGTTCTAAACACACAAGGACAATCCTTCCTTTGTGTTTAGAGATCCTTTACAACAAGAGACTCACAGTCTCTTAATCCCTTAGAGAATGAGAAGAAGAAGAGGAACAAATCTCTCTAGAAAGAGATGGATTTTACAGATTGAGCACTCAATTAATTCCTTAATGAATTGCAATTGAATTGGCCAAGGAATTTTTAAGAGGATAAAATGAAATTGCTCTTTGAGAGGATAAACACTTTTTTTGTTCTGAAAATCTCTGAGCAATTTCGTGTTTAAGTCACATATATATAGACCATTGGTGGTCATGAGTAAAGCCTTTGAAAAGTTGTGACTCTTGAAATTATTTTTCTGAAATTCCTGTCTGGTAATCGATTACAGTAATTGTGTAATCGATTACAGCTTTTAAAATTTGAATTAAAACGTTTACTAACTGCTGGTAATCGATTACCAAAATTGTGTAATCGATTACACAGTCTAAAATTTCGAATTCAAATTTTTATAGCTGTTATAAAACGTATTTGGCCACTGGTAATCGATTACATCCTCTGGTAATCGATTACCAGAGAGTAAAACCTTTGAAAAACACTTTTTATTTTAAATCACTTGGCCAAACCTTTGCTAATTCAATTAGGAATTCCCTTCCTAATATTCTAGTGATCATCTTGATGTTGTGACTTGTAATCTTGAAGTATTGTCTTGAATTTTAATCTTGAAAAGCCCATTTGCATCAATTGCAACACATCATCATGATCATCATCAAAACATCAATGCCAATTGCATCTACACATTGTTGTTTCTAAATTCAAAGTGGTCCTGCGGTCATTGGTGGAAAGTCAATTGTGTTGAAGCCTCGAACTCAGGTATTTCTATCTTTGATTTGAAAACTGATTTCAAATTGTTGTTGTATGCATTACTGGTATATTTGTAACTTATGCTATGCCTCTCTACATGACCTTTCTTTCATTGTACTGATATCTTTGAAGTATTTACTGTGATTTTAACTCTCACAAGTTGTTAATTGTTAGTGTTGAATGTTTTTGTATTTTTATCTACTTTTGGTAGCTTAGTTGGTAAGCTTGTTCAGGAGGGCAGCAGTGAGTTGTGACTGTCACTGCCCTTCTCTCTCTCTTGTATTCTCTATATATATGTTTTTTATTGAACTACAAAATTAATATATATATATATATATATATATATATATATATATATATATATATATTAAGCAATAAATAGTACCAGAGGTACTGCAGGATAGCACAGTAGAGAAGATCTCCTAAAACAAAGAACAAAAAATAGAAATACATTTGCCCTACAAGAAACCACCAGAAGCCTGACCCTACAGAGCACACTCTAATTAAAAGTCATAGACATAGCTGAGGACCATTGATGGAAAGGAACATTAAAGTCCTTTTCCCGCCCCTTCAGCCAGGACGAAGTGAGAAAATTTGTGTTATCCACCAACTTAGTCCTCCCATATTGGAAAGGTTGATTATGAAAGATGATATCATTGCGGAGCTTCCATATTGACCTTGTAGCTGCTATCCACCATATTTTCTTTCTTCAATTGGAAACCTTCGAGCCTGCTATGGAGGAGAGCTGGAGGAAATTCTCCATGGGCCTACAATGAACAACTCTGTCCTCCCTAACCCAGGAGTTGAATTCCCACCACAGAGGCATAACTTTTGGTAGAGAAGATCCCATTACATGCAGCTCCCCACACCCAAGTATCCTTAAACCTAGTGTTTAGGTTGATAGCAACAGTCTAATCAATAAAAGCTTAAGCTATCCCCATCTCATTATCAAACAAATTTCGCCTCGAAGAGAACTTCCATTCCCACCCAGATTCACAGAAAGAACCCAAATCTGCTATTGTCTGAAGTCTTTGTAAGGAAATTCGATATAATTGTAGATATTTTTCTTTAAGAGTTATCCCACCATCAACCCAAGAGTCCTCCCATAACAAAATTTGATCTCCTCTTCCCAACTTCCAAATAAACTGCTTAGAAACCTCAGCCATACTCCGATGTTGATTAATGGATCTCCTCTTCCTAACTTCCAAATAAACTGCTTAGAAACCTCAGCCATACTCCGATTTGTTCAACCTAGGCTCAAATTTCCTAATTATAGGCTCCCACACCACCTTCCTTCCAAATAGTGTCATCAGCAAATGGGAGGATATTCACTGGAACCTTGTTCTTCCCCACCAAGAAGCTTTGGAAGCAATCTATTATTGTTGCTTCCCTCATCATTCCTGTCAAGCCTTCAGCAACCAACTCAAACAATAGGGGGGCCAAAGGATCCACTTGTCTGAAACCTCTTTGAGGCTTAAATTCAGAGGTTGGGCTTCCATTCACTACAATAGATATAGAGGCTGATGTGAGGCACCCCTTATTCCATCCAATCCATCTATCATGGAACCCCATTCTTCTCATCATATAAAAAAGGAATTGCCAAGACACTGAATCATAGGCTTTTTTGAAATCTACTTTAAACACCAAGCAGGACCTCTTAAACACCTAGCCTCCTCAACTACCTCATTAGCAACCAGAACACTATGGAGCAACTGTCTACCCTTCACAAAGACACACCCCCACACACACACACACACATACACACAGACACACACACACCCTCCATAAATAAAGAAATAAGGCCCTTACTGTAAAGTCACAAAGACACAAACACACAGACACACCCTCATCACACACAAAGACACAAACACACACACACACCCTCATCACACACAAAGACACAGACACTCACACACACCCTCATCACACACCTATACACAAACACACAGACACACCCTCATCACACACAAAGACACAAACACACAGACACACCCTCATCACACACCTATACACGAACACACACACACACACACACCCTCATCACACATAAAGACACAAACACACACACACCCTCATCACACACAAAGACACAAACACATACACACACCCTCATCACACACAAAGACACAAACACACACACACACCCTCATCACACACAAAGACATAAACACACACACACACCCTTGAATGACCCCCACACACACACACACAAACCCTAATCACAAACACACATATACATACCCAACTACAATAATAAAGCATATGCACCCTCCAAACCCATAATTTGAAATTTACCTTTTGTATCTTCTTTTATGTCATGAATGTAATTTTCTATATACACAACTGTTGTTGATGCTGAGTGAACCTTAGATTCCCGTTTGAGACTGAATGCAATGATTCTTGCGGATAGTTTGCATTAGTCATTGTATTTAGTCTTGAATTGTCCGTTTGGACAGTTTGGGGAGATTGGTATTTTTATGTTAGATTCATTCGTCAAGGTTATTATTATTTTCATTAATTTGATTAAATTTCGGTTCAATGCATTTCAAGTTGTTCTCTGAGTGCATACTTGATTATCGGGAAATTCATTTCACCGATGTCATGTCGTGTACTTGGAGACCAATGCGAAATGCTGTCGAAATTTAGTCAAATATTTGTAAATAATGGTAACCCTGACGTTTGAAGCTAACATAAAAGACAGTTTTCCTAAATGGGATAGGGCCACACCTATAAATAAAAAAAGTGAGATTTTCATGCATGGAATTGCTTAGATGGATCGAAGTTGGATGAATGAAAGTCGCATGAGCCCAGAATATGAGGATGGCGTCGAACAGTTCTTGCAATTTGCTTCAGAAAGAGGTCGATCGAATGAAGAAAGAAAATATTATTGTCCTTGCATCAACTGTTTGAATGGAAGACGACAACTACTCGATGACATACGAGACCATCTATTGTGTGATGGGATTAAGAAGAATTACACGACGTGGATATGGCATGGTGAAGTCACAGACATGCAGAGTGGGTCCCAATCTGAACCGTTTGATGTAGAAATGGGAGATCGGTTGGAGGACATGATTCGTGACCTTGGACAAGAGTCTTTCCAGCAAGCACACGCCCCTGTGTATGAAGGATTGCAGAGTGATTCAAAGAAGCCTTTGTATGCAGGGTGCAAGAATTCCTTAACCCTGTTGTCTGCTTGTTAAGTCTGGTTAATGTGAAGGCCAGGTATGGGTGGAGTGACAAAAGTTTCACTTCACTGCTTGAGGTAGTGCACAATCTGCTTCCAGATGACAACACATTGCCTAAAATTTACTATAAGGCAAAAAAAATATTGTGTCCGATGGGTATGGAGTATCAGAAGATTCATGCTTGCCCCAATGATTGCATAATGTACAGGCATGAATTTCAAGAAATGTCGAAATGCCCTATCTGTGGGACTTCACGGTACAAAGTGAGGGATGAAGAGGAAATCAGTTCTGATGAAAACTCCAACAAGGGCCCCCTAGCGAAGGTTTTGTTGTATCTTCCAATCATTCCAAGGTTTAAGCATCTTTTTTCTAATGAGAACGATGCAAAAGACCTTACATGGCATGCAAATGGAAGGATTTCTGATGGAATGGTCCATCATCCAGCTAATTGCTCGCAGTGGAAGAAGATTGATGGTTTGTATCCGGATTTCGGGAAAGAGCCAAGAAATCTTAGACTTGGACTAGCCAGTGATGGAATGAATCCATATGGCACCTTAAGCACTCAACACAGTTCATGGCCAGTTCTGCTAGTAATTTACAATTTGCCTCCTTGGTTGTGCATGAAGCGAAAATACATGATGTTGTCTATGATGATATCGGGCCTAAGACAGCCAGGAAATGACATTGGTGTTTATCTAAGTCCGTTGGTTAAAGATCTGAGAAAGTTGTGGGATGAGCGGGTTGTAGTGTTTGATGCGTTTAGCAAGGAGACGTTCGAAATGCGTGCAATGCTTTTTTGTACCATTAATGACTTTCCAGCATATGGGAATCTCAGCGGTTATAGTGTTAAGGGTCATCATGCATGCCCCATCTGTGAAGAAAACACAAGCTACATACAACTTAAACATGGGAGAAAAACAGTCTGCAGTAGGCATCTCCGCTTTCTAACACCCAATCATCCTTACAGACGACTGAAAAAAGCTTTTAATGGAAGTCAAGAGCATGATATTGCGCCGATACCGTTGACTGGAAAGCAGGTATATCAGCGGGTTGAACACCTGAATACTGTATTTGGGATGACCCAAAAGAAGGATAAAAGTAAGAGTTGCATATGGAAGAAGAGGTCCATTTTCTTTGATCTTCCGTATTGGTCTGATCTTGACGTTAGACATTGTATTGATGTTATGCATGTGGAGAAAAATGTTTGTGACAGTGTGATTGAGACGCTCCTTAACATTCAAGGCAAGATGAAGGATGGCTTGAATACCCGTCAAGATCTAGCTGATATGGGCATACGATCACAGTTGCATCCAAGGTCTGATGGGAAGAAAATTTACTTGCCCCCAGCCTGCCATACTTTGTCCAAGAAAGAGAAGATAAGTTTTTGTTAGTGTCTTCGTCGGGTGAAGGTTCCACAAGGATACTCTTCAAATATTAAGAGCCTTGTGCAGTTGAAGGAGCTTAAGCTTGTAGGGTTAAAGTCTCACGATTGTCACGTGTTCATGCAACAATTGTTAGCCGTGGCTATACGAGACATCATGCCAAACAAAGTCAGGTTAGCGATAACTCGCCTGTGCTTTTTCTTCCATGCTATATGTAGCAAAGCCATTGATCCTGTCAAGTTTGATGAGTTGGAAAATGAGGCTGCAATTATATTGTGCCAGTTGGAGATGTATTTTCCCCCTGCTTTCTTTGACATCATGATTCACTTGATTGTGCATCTAGTCAGAGAAATCAAATGTTGTGGTCCTATATATCTACGGTGGATGTACCCAGTTGAGCGATACATGAAGATCTTCAAAGGGTATACAAAGAATCTATATCGTCCAGAAGCATCTATTGTTGAGAGGTACATTGCAGAAGAAGCCATTGAATTTTGTTCAGAATACTTAGAGAAGGCTAAACCTGTTGGCCTTCCTGAGTCTCGGCATGATGACAGAGTGGGTGGTAAGGGTTCAAGAGGACTGCATGTGATCACTCCAAGTGTAGAACATTTGTTACAAGCTCACTTGTATGTCTTGAACAACAGTAATGAAGTTTTGCCATACATACTTAAGCATGAAGCTTTAGTTGAACAGAATAATCCAAAAATGTCAAAGAATTGGGTGTTGAAAAAGCATAACAAGACTTTCTGTGATTGGTTTAAAGATACAATCTTTGCAGATGAGAATGCTTCAGAAACATTAAGAAAGCTAGCAGATGGGCCTAAAAGAAATGTTATAACTTGGCAAGGATACGACATAAACAAGTATTCATTTTACACAAAAGCACAAGATGACAAAAGTACAATGCAGAACAGCGGGGTCACCCTAAGGGCTGAATCTCAACACTTTGAAAGTGTCAATGACGCCAATCCCTTGTTAGCTTCCATCCCTTACTTTGGGTATGAAATTTGGGAGCTTAACTATGTGAAATTTACGGTATGTGTTTTCAAATGTAAATGGGTTGACAGCAACACCGGTGTGTGCACCGATGATATAGGATTTACGCTGGTAGACCTAAAGAAACTTGGTTACCACAATGACCCTTTCATCATGGCAGAACAAGCTAGACAAGTATTTTACGTGCAAGACCCTTGTGATGAAAGGTGGTGCGTGGTTCTGCAGGGCAAAACGATTGGTGTTAATGTAGAAGATGATGATTCATACATGAACACCTATGTTAGTCCTTTGACCGCACAAATCACTCCTAACGTTGTCGGAGAAAAAGAAGCTGACGACGTTCATGCTAATCGTAATGATCATGATGAAGGAGAATTGATTAACATCGTCTAATGTAATTTTCTGCAGAGACAGAGGTCACCAAAGCAAGTAAGTGATAGCTACATTTTTTTCTGATTGAGGCATCGGTATTTTGTTTTAGATGGCATCCTTCGGACTTCATACAACTCATGTTTGTCACCAGTTTCATCATCCACCACCCTTACTTTCTCTAGCTTCTCACATTTATTGTTGTTAAACCAATATTTATGCTTTCTTCCCTTCATGTCTTGTTTTATCACAACTTTAGTCAAATCTCCTATCTTCAACACAGTTGAATCTCCTGTCTTATTCTCCAATGACACACTTTGATGGCCTGTATCTCTTTTCTTCATATGTTCTAGTGCTTCAGCTTCAGAATGCATAAAGTAATCTGAATTTTCCAGTGATCACCAAAGGCTTCTGCATCAGCATTGACACTCTCCACCCTCTTTGTTTTATGCTTATGTGCTGCATTTCGTGCTTCCTCGTTATAAATCTCACATTTATTTGAGGTTGCACTAGAACGATCAGCACCAATGTGTGCTTCTTCCTCGTCTACCAGCTCAATATCTTTCCTTTCAACTTTTGTTTTGTAAATTACAGTGTAGTTTACAAAAGCAAAGGTGAAACGAAAGATATTGAGCTGGTAGAGGAGGAACATGCACGAATCGGTGCTGATTCTTCTAGTGCAACCTCTAATAAATGTGAGAATTATAAGGAGGAAGCACGGAATGCAGCACAGAAGCATAAAGTAAAGAGGGTGGAGAGTGTCAATGCTGATGTAGAAGCCTTTGGTGATCACTGGAAAGTTCAGATTGCTCTATGCATTCTGAAGCTGAAGCACTAGAACATATGAAGAAAAGAGATACAGGCCATCAAAGTGTGTCATTGGAGAATAAGACAGGAGATTCAACTGTGCTGAAGATAGGAGATTCGGCTAAAGTTGTGATAAAACAAGACATGAAGGGAAGAAGGCATAAGTATGGGTTTAACAACAATAAACGTGAGAAGCCATAGAAGGTAAGGGTGGTGGATGATGAAACTGGCGACAAACATCAGCTGGATGAAGTCGTAAGGATGGCATAACTAAAAAGCACAATTAAAAACCACAACTAAATCGTATCCTGTTTTCAAACTGACTTTTTCATTACTATTACATCTTATCCTGTTTTGAATCACAATTAAAAAGCACAACTAAATCACTTATGACTTATCCTTTTTTGATTAATCCTATTTTGTATGTTATTGTATTAAAATCATGGGTTCTCCACCTGCCTCCCTTCCTCCTCCTCCTCCTCCTCCTCCTTCTCCTCTTCCTCCTCCTGCTCCTTCGGACGCATCGGCTTCGCCGTCTGCTGTGAAGCGGACACGGCCTCACGTTTACGATCGTTGTCTACTAGACCACCTGGTGCTGAGAGACCAGTGATCCATGTTGATCCTGCTACCGGCAAGGCCGACGGTCCCCACGGGAAGAAATTAAGAACATATTTGGGGATTGTGGCACGTGATAACGTGGACGTCACCTACGAGAACTGGAAGGAGGTCCCTACTGCTCAGAAGGACTTGATTTGGGAGGATATTCAGGTATTTTTCTTTTCTTATTTGATTTTGTTTAATTAATAGCCAAAAAATACATTATTGTAACAAATAAACTTTATTTGATGTTGTCAGGCGCAATTTGATATCCCAGAGGCTTTTGACAGTAGGACGAAAAGGAAGTTACTTCAGACCGTGGGGGAGAGATGGAGGCAGTTTAAATCAGATCTCACGAGGAAATGGGCACTTGCAGCCGATCAGGACGGTGTCGAGGACACTGTCTATGAGAAATACGGCATCAGCACGGAAAAGTGGGCCCAGTTTTGCCAGACTCACAAAGACCCTTCTTGGGAGGTATGTTCCTTGCCATTTAAGTTGTTTTTCAAAAAAGATGATGTTGTTATACTTCATTCTACCAATTTCAAACATTTTTGTTTCATTTTTTCAGGATGTGCGCAAGAAGGCACAGGCCATCCAGAAGCAGAATACTGCCCCCCACGTTTTGTCTCGTGCGGGTTATGGCTATTTGGAGCAGAAGCTCCTGGCTGAGAAGACGAAGAAGAAGCTGGAGGAAGCTGCACAGTCAGGAAGCGTTGATGGCGTCATCGACCCTCCATCCCCGGTCAAACGCCACATGAAGTGGAAGATGGCCCGCACGAAGAAAACAAGGGAGTTGACGACTAAGGCCGCAAAGGAAATCGCCGAGAAGATCGTAAGTCATTTTCAAGTAACCATTACAATTATATTTCAATATTTTGTGAATGCCATGTACCACTGTGTGTTTTCTATGCAGGATTCCTTTGAGGAGCAGGCCACACAGGGATCCTTCATCCCCCATGGACGTCAGGATGTTCTCGTCGCTGCTATTAGACGTCCAAAGCACCCTGGACGTGTCCGTGCTACTGGAGCCGGTGTCACCATCAAGCAATACTTTGGATCGGCTCCATGGACGTCCCGCAGCTCTTCCTCCCTGCCTCCTGAAGAATTGCAACAACTGACCCATCAAATCAGGGACTAGCTAGAGGAGTCCATCACAGAGAGAGTGACGCGGCAGGTCATGGCATCCTTTAGCCAGATGCAGTCCCAGATTCAGTCCTAGATGCAATCTTAGGGACTTGCACTGCCTCCTGACCCTCTGGTTGGTCCCTTCGGTCCTTAAGTGAGCACAAAGGGGAGTTGTGTTGATCCCTCAGGAAATGATCCTGAGACGGGTGACTCAGATAGGTGCGGCTTGTACATCGAAGCAGATCCTGCCCGCCTGGTTGCCCTAGGGAGAGTTTATGAGGGATCCACTGTTGTTCATAACACTCCTTTGTTGCCTGGCCAAGTAAAGGTGGGTGTGGAGGAGGTTACAGATGCAGATGCTCCAGTTCCTGTACCCACTGATGAGGTTTCCTTAGTGGGGCAGGCACTTCACACCTTCCTTGCTTGGCCGACACATCTGGGGAAGTCTTTGTCACAACAGGTACTTTACTCTTACTATATGTTTCTTATTTTTAAATTAATTCATGCAACGTGCCTCAAATTAGGCCATTTAACTTTGTTTTATGAACAGGTAGCTGTCTCTCCGGCAAAACCATCTCCAAAGCTTGATCTGGAGGTCGATGATCCACTTTATCTGATGGCATTGACCATCCTAGAGCTTTTCTTGAGGCCTTATCAGGTTACATGGGATGTCACCGTGTTCAGGGTCTTTAATCCAGATTTCCCCCTCTACATAAAGCACGAAGACCTCTCTGAAATCGCACACGATGGTCAATGTCTCAGCATATCAGTGTTACAGTTGTGGATTCTGTAAGTCATTTTAACTCCACTCCTTATGTTCCCATGGATCCGGGTATAGGGCCCCTTTTCAACTCACCGTGTGTGCAAATAGTGTTGGTGTTTATGTGCATCAAATGAATAAATATTTACCTCATGCATACATTTTAAAAACACACTAAAAGCATCAAAGAGTTATATACAAGAACGTAAGAGAAATAAAAGGAAACTGAAAAAAGAGGAAGTCATAATATTGCACGAGATTAGAAGGCCTAACTCTCTAAAAATAGTCCCTAGTGGAGTCGCCAACTGTCGCAACCTACCCTTCGGCGGGAGGGCGACACGAGGGCTCACGGGTGCGTCTTCCATGGGAGGAAGATGCACGGAGTCGCCACCAACGTTTATTCGAGGAAAACGTCAGAAAAACTGGAAAAGGCATGGTCTACGAACTTTAAGTGTGAAAGGTTCGGGAGTTGTATTTACGCACGGGGAAGGTATTAGCACCACATGCGCTCGTCACAAGGGACGACAGACTTTAATCAAGTGTGCAAATATGACTTCAATTTGTTTTATTTCCCTTTTACGTTTTTTATGTCTTTTTATGCCTTTTTTGTATTTTTTTATCTTTTTGTGGTCGACAAGGGTGTTTCCCTTACTCCTACGTATTCCTCAATTGTGATAAGGAAATCAGACCTACGTAGTTCTTTCAAAAGGGGCGAATCAAGCGATTCTTTTTACTTGGAAGGGGGTCATTTAAGGCATTGGACCTTAAAATAATCCATTTTACTTGGTGAGAAAGCTAAGGCATTGGACCTCTAACCATCTCACGAGGTCGACAAAAGCGGGGCTTTTGCTCCTACGTATCCTCCATCAAAGAGGAAATCAGACCTACGTAGTTCTCGTGAATGCAGTAAAGTTACATGTTGATTTTATGCTTTTGAACGGTCCATGTTAACCGATAAAAGCAAAGAGGACTGTTTAAGGCATTGGACCCCAAAGCGGTTTTCAGTGATTTTTGCGGACAAAGCTTGATTTGTGAGTTGATTTTAGCTTTAGTTTCACTTTGGTTATTAGTCAATTCATTCAAGGAAACTTCCAAAGAAAAACTACCGATCGATTTTTTTGATTATTTTATCTAAAGATATTTTTTATTAATTTATTATTATTTTGCCCTTTTTTGGTTTAACCGAGGTTACAGCGTGAACGATCGATTAGATTTTGTTTTAACAGTGATTAAACGAGATTACAACACAAATACTCGGTTAAAATTCATTTCATCATTTATTAGGCGAGAAAACGACATAAACGATCGGGTAAAACTCGTTAAAAACGGAAGAAAAAGAAACCGAAATTGAACAAAATAAAGATGAAAGCCAAAAAACAAGAAATGAATTAAAAGTCTCGGATTTGGAAACTTACCCGTTGAAGAACGAAGAACGAATGAAGAACGGTGAAGAACGGAGGAAAATCTTCACGAATTTGCTTACAAAAACCTCTCGGAAGCGTTACGGAAGTACCTCAGCTTGGATTTTCCTCACGAAACAATTTTTTTCACCAAAAACAATTGAAATGCATAGGCAGGGGAATTAGGGACCCTTAGAACAACCCCCTTTTGCCTTTTTATATGAAAAAGGGGGAGGAGGTTGCTGTCCAGCTCCCCCAGGCTTTCGAAAAACAATCTGGAAGGCCCAAATCAAAATCTGAAAATTGCTATTTGCACCCCCCATTTTGATAAGTTCACCCCCTTCTTTCGTAATTTACAGAAAAGTTACGGAAGCCTATAGGACTTGATTTTATTCTTTTTTTTCTCTTTCTTCTCACCCATATTAAGTGAAATGTGCTTATTTAGGGTTATAGGAATTTTACGGAAGCATTACGGGTGTCCCAGAAGCCCCAGAAACCCATTTTTTAACAAAACGGGGGAGGTGGTTGCCACCTAGCTCGCCCAGGCGAGCTAGGTTGCTTCCACCTTAAGCAAGAAATTGCCCAGAAACCTCTAGAAGGGCCCAGATTTGAAAATTACTATTTGCACCCCCCATTTTACTAAATACACCCCCTTTGCGCCCTTTTTTGCTGATTCTTTTTCCGTAACGTTACGGAACCTCACGAATTACATAACGATACTTATTTTCTTTCCGTAATGTCATGAAACTTTATGGATTACGCAACCATCCCCTCTTCGGCTTCTGGAATGTTACGGAACTTTACAGATTGCGCAATAATGTTTCCTTTCGACTCCCGACATGTCGCGGAACTTCACGGATTGCTTAATGATGGATGTCAAGTTCCTCGAAGCGGTCAAGCAAAGGTTGCATGTCATCAAACAATAGTTCCCGGACGAAATTAGGGTATGATATCTATGAATAACCGATGTTATATACAAAGACGTACAACAAATAAGTATATGCATGATCAACGTTGACATCGGTTTTCTACTCAAACCGATGTTAATGTAATATATTAACATCGGTTTTCGTAACCGATGTTAATATATTACATTAACATCGGTTCGTCGAGAGACCCGATGTCAATATATAACATTAACATCGGTTTATCCACAAAACCGATGTCAACTTTCATCATGCATACACTTTTTTTGCTGTAGTTCTTTGTGTTTAACATCGGTTATTTGGAAAACCGATGTTATCATATTTATGCTAACATCGGTTTTTCAAAACCGATGTTAACAATGATACATTCAACATCGTCACTTTCAACATCGGTTTTAGAGTCGATGTAGAATGCCCTAAATAACCGATGTTGAAAGTGTAATTTCTAATAGTGCAGAGGGCCAACACCATATTCTCAATATGAACATTCCTTTATCCCTGCCATAGTAAAGAAGCTTTTCAATTTAAAATCCAATTTCTTGCAAAGAGAGATGCATCGGTTGGTACCTTTGAAGAGTACTTTTACATTCAATATACTCCTCGTGATGATTGTCCAGATTCGCATCTACTTCTTTGATTGTTACATCTAATTTTAGCATTCATAGTTTCCTTTCGAATGGTGAGAATTTATGTACTTGGGTGCTTGTTACCTTGTAGTTTAGGGCTCCACTCCATCCATGTGTTTCCCCATCGATTGGCATTCCCAATTGATGAACCAGGAACCCAATCTTATACTGCCAGTTTAATCCATCATCTATTTAGAGCCTTTGCGCCACAAATTTATGCAAAAATTCTCAAAAAAAAAAAATAAAGAATACCCCAGTTGATTAAAAAAATAGTATATAGGTAAGAATATCTTTCTTTTCCCTGCACGTATCCTCGTTCCGTAAATAATTTTATTAGAGACACGACTAAATTAAATGTAAACATTTCTTCCACTAAAAATTTAAACCTTGATTAATAAAAATATTATTAATAACTTCAAATTTTAGTCTATTGATATTGCGATGCATTGAAAATTAAATTAAAAGTGATTTTTTTATATACAATGGTAGTATTAATATTAGAATCTAAGATCTTAATAAGTATATTACTCAAATTCTTTCGATACTAGGTCATCTTAGTGGATTAATCAAACAGTCCTTGTTTGTTTGGAATGAAAAGATTTTGATTATCAAAAACATGTCAGTTCTTCATATATCAAATAACTAAGTGGAGACATCTTGCAACCGTGAGAATGATGAAATTGGGTTTCATTTAATGCAACAATGTTTATTCAGTGGAATTTGATATTTTCATTAAGTGTAGAGTAAAACAATATTTGAAACAATTTAATCAATTAATATATGGAGGAAAAAAACAAGAGTTTAAAAGTTTAAAGTAAAAAAAAGATAAAATTAATTTTTCTTAAATTAAATATTGGAAATATTTAATTTAACAAAAAATTTAAAAGACCGTAAATACTCATAATTCAAACTGTAAAAACCAGAAACGTGATTAAATCTTAAGAAAAAGAAAAATATAATTTCATGCTTGATTCCAAATTATAAGAAAGCATAGGCTAAAATTTTTATATAGCTCTCGTAAGCATGGTGATTCCTCATTCCCTCTTATTATATAGCTCCCTTCTTTGTTTTCCACTTTTAGTTATTCATTTTTATATAGAAATAGAATTGTGAGTGGGGGCGTAATTAGATTCGGTATTTGTTGGGTTTTACTCTGATTTAGGACTTTGGATTGCAGAGAGATCAATGTTTTCTTTCCCCCTGCAATTTCAACATTGGCTCTTGATTATGTTGTGCGATCTTTATTCGTGGATGTGGATGATGGTTAATTTTGGGTAGTTAGGTTGCAGAACTTATTGTTTTGTAACTATGTTTTAGTTTAGTCTTGGTTTGGGGTGGTCAATGTTTATAGAATTATTTACTTTTATATAGTGTGCATGTTTTAAAATTGTTGTTAATGCTTGTGTGGTACTTTCTACGCGGCCTAAGCAAATCCACGAGGTTAAGGACTTCCTTCTCACCCCTAGAAGGAAGGATGTAAGGTCGATGAAGATCATGAGGAGCAGAGATGTGGTTAAGTTCAAGGTTAGATGCTCGAAGTACCTCTACACACTTTATGTGTTTGACCCAGAGAAAGCTGATAAATTGAAGCAATCTCTTCCTCCAGGTTAGTGATGGAAATTGTAGTTTAGGATTTTATGTTTATGACAGAGTAGGGTATCCAGTTTTGACTCCATGTATTCCAAATGCCAATGGTGATATTTCCATAACAATTGCCAAAAATTTGGATTAGGGAATTTGCATTCTTTAACAAACTAAATTTCAGAATTTATATGGGACATTAATGTATATGAATTTTTTTTTATTTTTTTTAAATAACACATTTTAAGACGGTTTTTTCAAAAGACCGTCTTAGAATCTTCAATATATTTCATTTTTTTTAAAAAAAATGCATTCTAGAACGATTTTCTGAAAATCCATCTTAGAATGTGTACTCTTCTAAGATGATTTTTAGCTAAGAACCGTCTTAGAAATATACCCTTCTAAGATGATTTTCAGTTAAGCCATCTCAGAATGATATCTTTTTCTAAGACGATTTTTTATGGAACCG
This sequence comes from Glycine max, assembly GCF_000004515.6. NCBI lineage: Eukaryota > Viridiplantae > Streptophyta > Magnoliopsida > Fabales > Fabaceae > Glycine > Glycine max. Next base: position 33,922,349 of record NC_038243.2, on the reverse strand, counting down.
TCGTAAAAAGTACAGACTTTTTATGACGTTGACTATAACGACGATTAATAACCGACGTAAAATGCGTAAAATAACTGTCATAGAAGGTGTTTTTTTGTAGTAATGTAATTATATTTCATATATAAAACCTATAAAAATAAAAACTCTTATAATGATTACATAAAAACACTTCTACTTAATAAAAAAAATTAATAGTAGTACAATATCCATACAATAGTAATAATCTGTCAAAAAACAAGTTGATAATAATAATAATAATAATAATAATAATAATAATAATTACTTTTTTCACTATTACCCGTCGTATCATTTTAATTAGCTTTTTTGTAGGTTAAATGTTACTTTTGATCTACTATAATTTAGTATTTTTTTTTTCACTTTAGTACACTAAGTTTTCAAATTTTTATTATAATCTTTTGTGTTTATGAAAGTTTTATTTTAGTTATTTCTTTTGTTTTTTGTTAAAACATTAATAATCTATCAATGTTTTAACTTTTGAAATAATTGATTATTTTAGTCATTATTATTTTAAATTAATTATTTATTTATATTTAGTGTTCCCTCAAAATTTAAGATATTGACTAAGCACTGTTTAATGAAAACCAAAAGAAAGGATCATAATAAATCTTTCAAAAACATAAAAGACTAAAATGAAATATTTAAAACTTAATGTATCAAAATAAAACTTTCAAAAATATAAATACTCAAAATAAAATTTTTAAACTATGTGCTAAAATGAAAAAACACTAAAATATAATAAATTAAAAGTAATATTTATCCTAATAATAAAGACAATAGGAACCCTTTTGGTGTGCATTTGTTAAGGTCAATATGAGTAAACTATCAATTCATTATCATATTAGTCCTTGATTCAAGAAAAATAGTCAAAATGGTCCTTAAAGGCTTAAACTATGTTTTTCCTGTTAGTTAAAAAGTAGAGGCACGTTGACCGACTAATTTCGTTATAGGAGATGAGGTGCCATGTTAAATGTCATGTATGCTACTTGCCAGTCTTCCACAACTCATCCATGTCATGAGGGGCTGATTTGAAGGGAAATGTTGCAATTACAACGATAAATCCATTTTTTATTTTTCCTTCTAAATATTTTTACTCTCCTTCTCTTCTTCTTCATCATCTTTCATCGTCATCCTCATCCCTTTTTCTTGACACTCTTCCTCACTATATTCATCATTCCTATCCCTTTTTTCTTCAACCCCTTTCTTTTCTTCATCATCCCCCTCTTTTGTGTTTGACATTCTTTTACTCTAAAAAATTTATTTAAATAAGGATACGAAAAATAGTAAAACACACATGAAAATATTTCAAAATATTTTTTCGAGTGAACAATTATGTGTAATGCTTTTGAAGTGTTAATCCTCATGTTTATCTTTTTATACCTTATATGCATGCAGTGGTAGGCGCATGAATATTTCAGGGATACTTGCACCGCTCATTTTTTTTAAAATACATATAAATATCTTAATTATATGTATTTTTCCCCCTTAATTTTATATATTTGAACATCTTGCTCCTAAATTTTTACTCCTTTCATGTATTTATTAGTTTTATTTAAGTATTTAATTTAAAAGTTTAATTTTGTCTTCAATTGACTCAACAATAGGATAAAGGTAATTATTCTCTCCTATTATAATTCATTATTTGTTAGGCTAATAAGATATAATAACATTATCTTTTGTCTTATCGTAAGAAAAAAGTTGGGTTAGGAAAGATGATAAGATAAGCTATCTCACTCTTCCTTTCTCTCTCTCTATATATAATAGGATAAAAGCAATAATGCTCTCCTATTATAATTCATTGTTTGTTTTGCTAATAAGATATAATAATGTTATCTTATTTCTTATCTTAAGGAAAAAGTTGGATTAAGAAACAACATGATAAGATAAGCTATCTCCCTCTTCTCTCTCTCTATATATATAATAGGATAAAGGCAATTATTCTCTCCTATTATAATTCATTGTTTGTCACGCAAATAAGATATAGTAACATTATCTTCTTTCTTATCTTAAAGAAAAAGTTGGGCTAGGAAACAACATGATAAGATAAATTGTGTCCCTCTTCCTTTCTCTCATTATATATATAAGCATTTTTACATGTCAACAATAACTAAAAGAGTCTTTTTTGTCATGAAAATTGTGAAAAATAAACCCCATCAAATGGGAGATACATGAGTGAATGATTGTCTAATGACTTATATTGAGAAAAATGTGTTCAATAACATTGACAATGAGTTGATCATTCAGCAATTTCAAAACATGGAATCACATAGGACAATTATGATGTATGTAATTTATTTGATTTTATATATTGAAATTTTATGATTTTAACTTTGTTTTTGTTTTGATATGTATATGTATGATGATAATTATTAATTTTTATTTTTTAAAATAGATTTCCTTCCTGACATAGGGTCTTAGATTCATTTGAAAATGTGAATTATAAAATACCTAACATGACAATGAAAGAAGCACAAACATATAATGTAAACTAAACATGTGAGACTAAGCCTCTTCTTCGATATCAGGATCAAGGCCTAGATGATCCTCACCTACAAATGATAATCAACCCAAACAAAGAACACAAATAAGAATTATTCTCGCAATCAACATGTATATAAAGCTTAGCATGAGAAATAAATAGAGTAGATGCAACATAGACAATTCATTCCCATATATAAATCATGCATCTCATTAACAAAGACACTAATGCTTATGTGATGCAACAACCCCTTGACTCTACTTTGTATGCCATGTGGTATCAAATCTGACTCATGAAATAGTCTAAGAGCACATGTCTATCCATAAGAAGTGTCATTGGCATCGATGCTTTTGATATAACTAGACTACACTACCTAGAATGATATACACACAGTGACTAGTCAGAGTTACCTAACTTTGCAAGTAGGATTTGACTTATAGGATCATTATGAGCCAATGGAACTTTCACACTAGGTCTCAAAAACCCCTAAGATTCAGGCTAAACTTGTTGTGGAATGCACCATCTGGTTCATGTCTATTTCACCCTAACAAAACTCTCAAATGTTATGATGCATGTCTACTTCTCTATTTCTACCTCTGTGCCCACATGTGTGTAGCAAATTCTTTCTCTCTTGTTTTTGTTTCAGTTGTGCTATGAGTTAGTTTGTGAGTTTTATTTTTCCCATTGATATCATGGAAGTTTCTTTTGGGATGAAGATGCTTCAGAGTTGTCGTGAGAGGGAGTAAGATTTGAGAGAGATCATGAGGGAGAAAATCAAATCAAAGGGAAAGTAAGAGATAGGGACAATTTTAAAAGATAAATTAAGAAAAAGAGGTATACTTAATAATGATGGAAGGTATATCAAACAATTTGTCTTTTAAAAAATGACTCAACCATCTCATTCAAATTTGGTTGAGTTGGGTCATTAATTTGGTCAAATCCAACCCAAATTGGCCATAAGCATCATTGTTTAGTAATAAGATAAATGGACTAAAATAAATCTTTTAAATTATAAATAACCAAAACAGATTTTACTGATAAAACAAAGAACCAAAATGAGTTTTAAAAAAAATGAAAATGAATTTTAATAGATAGAAGATAAAAAAATATTTTATCCAAAAGTAATTTAGATATTGACAAACCTATTTATGTTTATAATCATGCACGGTAACTTATTAGTATCGGTCTAGATGTGAAGAGTTTGAGTAATTTTTACAACTATATACAAGATCCTAAAGTATGCTAAAAAAAGAAGAAGAAAAAAAGCATACACCGAATTTTCAAGTAGTGCGAAATCAATTTTATACAAGGTGTACATGAGTAATAAATAATAATTAGAGTTTGCACAGTACACTTAAGTACCTTATTGGTTGAACCGAATCCTATAATCATGGGCAACTAGGTTAAACAATGAGAGTACTTTTATGTCTATAAAAAGCAGATATAAACATACATCATCTTCGAGCTTTTCCCACAACCTAGAATCCTGCGGGTTGGTAAATCATCATGGAAGTACAGATGGTCAAGTTGTTATAAATCTGTTTAGAGAGAATGTGTATTGTGTAGCTAGCTAGCCACAAGATGATGAATATAAGGGGCATGTTAATTATGGTTTTGTTTCCTAGTGGTTTGACTGTGATTAATGATCGATACAACTTCAAATTCAAAAACTATTCCAAGTTCAATGGCTTCCAAAATGCCATAATTAATTTGGATGAAAATACTTATACAAAATTTCGTCATTTTGATGTTTAATTATTAAATGAAATGCGCATTGCCCACATTATTTTGCATAAATGTGTCTATGCTTCATGCGCACTAATCAACAAATTACAAATATCATAACAAAAAAATTTAAAATATGTTTTTAGTTCTTCTAATTTAATATTTTTTATTTTTCATTTTTATAAAATTATTTTTTTTAATTTTTAAAGAATTTTAAATAGTACTTTAAACAGTAAAAAAATTATATAAAGTATTATAAAGATAAAAAAATATTACAAAAACAAAAAATAAAAAATAATTTTACAATAACAAAAATAAAAAAAAAATAAATTATAAGAACCAAAACAAAATATTGAAAGGTCCAAAGAGGACTATGAGCTGGCACATTCGTTTCAGAGATTGATTTATCGCTTTATTCAGGGTTTATTAATTACTTTGCTTAATTTCCAAATTAGTTACAATTCAAAAATATCTAGCTACAAGAATGTTCTCAATTCTGTTATTCGAACCCACGTAGTGCGGGTATCATGTTTTGGCTTGTAAACATAGCATTAGCTTTTGTAAAAGTTTGTTAAGTCCTGGAAGCCCCAAATTTTTCTTATACTTGGTGGAGTATGCCACTCAGGAATGACCTTTATTCTCTTAGGGTTCATGGGAACCCCTTGATTACTATTTGAAAAATTAAGAAAAGTAACGCAATAAAACATACCTTTTTTTGTATTTTTATATTGATTATTCCTACCAAAAAGTATGACAAACCTAAGGTGTCTCATATGAGTACCTAAGTTTGTATTGAAACTAAAAATAAGAAAAAACCTACCTAATAGGTCCCTATGTACACACACCATGAAGATGTTAGGTGCACGAGTGATTTTACAAAAGAGGGTTGCACCACTCAAAACATTCATCATACCACCTATTTTAGGGACTTGGTGCCTAATAATACCTATTTTGGGCACCAACAAAGCACAAGGATTTAAGCTCTTGCGAACCAAACCCTCATCCAACAACTTCTTCACTTGAGGAATAAACTCAAGCCCAAGAGGTGTGGCAATGCTAGCAAGTGTCTTTTTACAAAAGAGAAAATGTGGAGGTTGTCTAAGAGGGAAAGTTTCTTTAATGTTTGTCTTTATTGTAAAATGAGTTTCCTTCTTAGCTAACCTCTTGGAGGAGACACTTACCTCCTTACACTTCTCTTTAACCACTAATGGTTGTCCTTCTTCTTGGGGGTAGATTTCTTCACTAGATTCTTCCCTTTTTGCTTTTTCACTTTCACTAGAGGAAGGTGAAGTAGTAGCCTTATCTTGGCTACTATAAATGTCTTGGCCCCTCGTAATCATGGATTTTGTGGTGGGGCATTAAGAAGTAATGTGTTCTCTTCGAAGACATTTAAAGCACTTTATAGAGCTAGTTTTCTCTTGCATACTAGCCTTAGGGGCTTGCTTTTTTATTGTCTTCCCCTTATCATCTTTGGGCTTAGAAGGTGTCACCCCTAAGATGCCTTGACCTTGGTATTTCTTTGGATAAGAGTGAGAGCCATAAGATTTTGACGTAGACTTCTTTTTAAGTTGTTGCTCTACCCTTATTTCCCAAACTAAGTTAGCCTCTACATTGTCCTTCCCATGGAAGTATGAGAGGTTAATGTTAGCCTCTTGAGACTTTCTTTCCTTTTCTCTTCTATGGGAGTGAGGTCTAAGATGTGACCTACGCCTTCCTTCGTAATAGTCACGAAGTTCTCCACTTAGGCTCTTGCAAGAGTTATGACTACTATAGGAGGCATGTTTTTCTCTTTTCATTTCTTTCATTATTTTTCTTCTTTCTTCCTCTCTTATTTTCTTTCTTTCATCTTGACTTATTTCTTCCACTCTTTTTTTCCTTTTTTCTTTTCTCTCTTGTTTTTCTTTCCATAACTTGAGGGAACTAAACTCATCTAAGATTCTAGATAAAGGGTCTTTATGACTAGTACCCTTGCCATTACCACTAGATGAATGATGGCTCATGTTGGTTCCTAAGTTGTGGTTCTTTCTTGTTGGAGGTTTGAAAACAAAAGGTAAAAGAAACTATGGTTGAAACTAGCCAAAATAAACACTAAAAGAGGTGTGAAAGATAAGGTAAAAAAAACTAATTGGTAAAAGGAAAGCTATCTAGGCGGTTTGACAATGGAAGGTAAAGGAAATAAGCTATGAAAGTAAGCAAGAAATGTAAACTAGGAGAATCCTAAGAGTGTTTGGATTACCACATTCAAGGTTCCCAACAAAACACTCACTATCCTAAGGAAAAATTGCCAAAAATTATTACATACAAATGGAAGTTTGGTAACCTATTGGAGGCTCCCAACACACTTCCAATGAAAGGCCTTTTGTTACAAAACTTGAAAGCAATGAAGGTAAGTAAATTGCAAAACAAAATTACAAAACGGTCCTCAATTTTGGTGGTTGTTCTCGCTTTGGTGATTCACTCAATTTGGAGTGCTTCTTAGTCCAATAGCTCTTAAGGTGGTTGGCCCCTTTCTTCTTGACTCAAATTCTTCAAGGGATGGCACCAATCCTCCTTCCAATTCCCTATATGGCAACCCACAAACAAGGAAACAAAGAGACAAGCAATAACCAAAGACCAAAAAAAACGAAATGAAAGCCAAACTAATGGAGTTTTAACAAGACAATTTTTCAAGGATTACTCAACAATTAAAGCAATGAAAAGGATATAGAAGCAAGCTAGGACTCAAAGAGAAACTTAGAATGGCTCTAGAGCAGAGTAAAAAAACTATAAAAAAAACATTCAACAAACCTCTAGCTTTGGCACTTGTTTTCACAGTAATTTTCAATTGAAATTTCGGAACTAAGATTGGTATAACATAGGCACCAATTATAGAATACATTTTGAACCAAAAAAACAAGCACACTTCCCTTTCACTTTTTTTTCCTAGATACTGATTTTTCTGCCAACTTGTGTGATTTTTAGTATTTTTTCCTTTTATCCAAATCACTTGGTTCTTTTTTTATAACTTTTTTTCCAGATGTCTAGCAAATTCAGTAAAAATATCAGCTCAAAATTTAAAGTAACCAATTCTCAGTAATTTTTACAACTTTGTATGTCCAAGCTGCTAGCACCAACGATTTTTTTTAAGCATGGTATATTGATTGCATTGGGCTTACTTTCAACCTTCCTATGTATGTTGAACTCACTAGGATTGTTTACCACAGTTTTAGAAGTTCAATATTCACTTAGGATCAATATTTCAGCCAGCAATTCAATCACCAAAACTCAAATTCACAATAGACACAATCATAAGGAAACCTAAAAGTTCAAGAAAAGGTTCACAATCAAAGACTCTCTAAGAATTTTGCATGAACATGTTAAGGACTAATTAACATGAAAGATTTGATTCAAATCAAATAATAGACTAAGAGAATTTCATACACTCATGAACAAATGAGTTAGACAAAGAAACAAGAAAAATAAAATTCAGCACAACATAAGAAATCTTATGTGACAAGTTTCATGACTAGACATGACTTCTATGACAAAACTACAATAGGTGAACAAGTCACTCTAGATTTTTTAGATTTTCTTCTACTTTAATATTTTTTTAAGAATTTTATGGTTTAGGTTTCAGCCACAAAAAATAATAAGACAAAACTCAAAGGAACCTAAACTCAACACAATTCATGGTTCAAGAACAAGAACAAGAAATTTGAACCATAGAAAATCAAATCTAGCTTCTATAGCAAGTTTAATCGGTGGAAACTCTAAAGAATCATGTTAACAACATTTAGCACAAGACATGTGAGGAGATACATGGAGAAAAAATGAAGAAACAACAATGGAAGAGAAGGTAAAGCAAAAAATTAATGGAGGTTTAAGGAGCACCTACTTGAAGCTCTTGTGCTCTGATTACCACTTGATGGAAGCTTGCTTGTGGGGATTCTATGGAGGCTGGATCTTTGAGCTTTAATGAGATCCTTTAATGGTGATTTTCCACCATGGAGATGTAGTGGAAGACAAAGGAGAAGAGATAAGAGGAGGCGCCATCCACTAGGGAATAAGCCATGGAAGAAGGAGCTTTACCACCAAGATGAGCCTTGGATAAGAAGCTTGAAGAGGATGCTTTAATGGAGGAAAAGAAATAGGGAGAGAAAGAGAGAGGGGGGAGCACAAAATTGAAGGAATAAAAAGGGAGAGAAGTTGAACTTTGAGTTGTGTCTCACAAGACTCTCATTCATCAAAGTTACAACAAGTGTTACACATGTTTCTATTTATATACTAGGTAGCTTCCTTGAGAAGCTTTCTTGAGAAAACTTCCTTGAGAAGCTTCTTTGAGAAAACTTCCCTGAGAAGCTAGAGCTTATCTACACACACCCCTCTAATAACTAAGCTCACCTCCTTGAGAAGATTCCTAAAGAAGCTAGAGCTTAGGTACACACACCTCTCTAATAGCTAAGCTCACCTCCTTGAGATGAGAAGCTAGAGCTTAGCTACACACCCCCTATAATAGCTAAGCTCACCCCCATGACAAAATACATGAGAATACAAAAAATTCCCTACTACAAAGACTACTCAAAATGTCTCGAAATACAAGGTTAAAACCCTATACTACTAGAATGGCCAAAATACAAGGCCCAAACGAAGGAAAAACCTATTCTAATATTTACAAAGATAAGCGGGCTCATACTTAGCCCATGGGCTCGAAATCTACCCTAAGGCTTATGAGAACCCTAGGGCCTTCCCTTGGATCTCTGGCCCAATCTACTTGGAGTCTTCTATCCAATGCCCTTGCGGGGTAGGATTGCATCAAGTTATTAATTAATGTCGAAACTATTGACATTAAAGTATCAACGTTAATATTAGTTTTTATAAAAACTGATGTTGTTTTCTTCTCATCAACATCGGTTTTTAGAAAAAAATCGATGTTGTCAGTAAACAACAATGTGGCAACATCGATTTTCCTACAAACTGATGTTTTTTTTGCTAAATCAACATCGATTATTTTAAAAAACTGATGTTATTGTTTACTGACAACATTGATTTTTTTAAAAACCGATGTGGTTTTATGGTTTATTTTTAAATATATTATTTGTTTTTTAAGTATCAACCTGTAATTAATTTATATCACAACTTATAATTAAAAGTTGTAAAAAAACACATAAAGTTAGCCATGCACCAAAAGTTATAAAGAAAGTATATTGATATATCATGCACTAAGAGTAGTTGTAAACATTTATAAACAAAATATACCATAAATGTGTTTAGCATGCTCTAATATTTCTCACAAAATAACTTATAAATTTTTTTTACAAATTGATAATATTATAGCAATAATATACTTTAATTACAAACAAAGCCAAAATAAAACAAAGTTAAAAGTTGCATATGAGAACTCAAATATAATTTGAGTTCATGGAAGCTGTGATTGTGCAAAATTCCTCCATCCATTTCCAATTTTTGCAGTCTCCCTATGATGATTATAAACTATCCAACACTCCGTAGTCTCTTCCAAGTTCATATGGGTGAATCTTCCAACTTTCATAAATGAGTACTGTAGACAAAGGATCAAGCTGAATGTTTTGATGATGCCAAAGTTTCACATGCGTCTCAAAGCTTTATTCAAGACAAAGAAATTAAAGATATTCAAGATGGATGATCAAGAAAGTCTATAGAGTCTTAGAAAGGGTATATTAAATAGGAAGGGAATTCCAATTGAAGTAGCAAAAGGTTTGCCCAAGAAATTTAAGTTAAAAAGTCTTTTTCAACAAATTTACTCTCTGGTAATCGATTACCAGAGGATGTAATCAATTACCAGTGGCCTAAACTGATTTACAACAGCTATTAAAATTTGAATTAAAAATTTGCACTGTGTAATCGATTACACATATATGGTAATCGATTACCAGCAGTTTCTGAACGTTTTAATTCAAATTTTAAAGCTTGTAATCGATTACACACATACTATAATCGATTACCAGAGGAGTTTTTCAGAAAACATTCTCAACAGTCACATCTTTTTATCTGTTTCTTAAATAGCCATCAAAGGCATATATATATGTGACTTGAGATACGAATTTGACAAGAGTTTTGAAGAACAAAAAGGTCTTATCCTCTTAACAAGCAAAATTGTTTTATCCTCTTACAAATTCCATGGCCAAAACACTTGTGATTCAATAAGGAATTATTTGAGTGCTCAAATTGTTCAATCTATCTCTTTCAAGAGAGATTTCTTCTTCTCTTCTTCTTTATTTTGAAAAGGGATTAAGAGACCGAGGGTCTCTTGTTGTGAAAGGATTCTAAACACAAAGGAAGGATTGTCCTTGTGTGTTTAGAACTTGTAAAAGGAATTTACAAGATAGTGGAACTCTCAAGCGGGTTGCTTGGGGACTGGACGTAGGCACAAGGGTGTGGCCGAACCAGTATAAATCTGAGTTTGCACTTTCTATTCCCTTAAACTCCTTTATTTATTATTGTTTTATATTCATATTCAAATTGTTCTTTTGAATCATTATTTAAGAAATTCATTATGAAGGGAATTTATAACTTGAATAGAAAGTTAAATAGAATTTTTAATTGGGGAAATAATTTGTAGTATCTTAATTCAACCCCCCCTTCTTAAGATATCTGAGGCCACTTGTCTAACAAGTGGTATCAGAGCTTCATTCTTGTATAAAGTTTAGAAGCTTCAAGAATTATGGCCTCATCGAACTACTTGTTTCCCGAGGGAAATTCTATAAATAGACCTCCCATCTTTAATGGAGTGGGTTACCACTACTGGAAAACCCGCATGCAAATCTTTATAGAGGCAATAGATTTAAATATTTGGGAAGCCATAGAACAAGGACCTTATGTTCCCTCTATAATGGCCGGAAGTGCAACAATAGAAAAACCTAGAGCAAATTGGACTGAGGAAGAAAGAAGATTAGTACAATATAATTTAAAGGCCAAAAATATTATTACATCTGCCCTAGGAATAGATGAATACTTTAGGGTTTCAAATTGTAAAAGTGCTAAGGATATGTGGGATACACTACAAGTAACACATGAAGGCACAACAGATGTTAAAAGATCTAGGATAAACACTTTAACTCGTGAATATGAACTTTTTAGGATGAATGTAAATGAAAGTATACAAGACATGCAAAAGAGGTTCACTCACATAGTTAATCATCTTGCATCTCTAGGAAAAACTTTTCAAAATGAAGATCTAGTAAATAAAGTCTTAAGATGTCTTAATAGAGAATGGCAACCAAAGGTAACAGCCATCACAGAATCTCAAGATTTATCTAGTATGTCTGTTGCTACGCTATTTGGAAAATTGTAGGAGCATGAAATGGAATTACTAAGATTAAATCAGCATGAAGAAACTGATAAGAAGAAGAAGGGAATCGCTCTTAAAGCCTCATCTGCAATCCAAGAAGACAGTGATAAAGAAGATTCAATTGACTTGGATAATGATGAAGATATTAGTCTGTTTGTAAAAAGATTCAACAAGTTCCTGAGAGTCAGAGGAAATCAAAAGCGACCCAATTTTAAACCTAAAAGAAGGACAAAAACTTCATCCTCTACTCTAAAATGCTTTGAGTGCAATCAACCTGGACATCTGAGGGTTGATTGTCCTATCTTCAAGAAAAAGATGGAGAAGTCTGAAAATAAAAATATTAATGAAAAGAAATTGAAGAAAGCATACATTACATGGGATGAAAATGATATGGAATGTTCTAAAGATTCAGAAAATGAAGAAATAAACCTCTGCCTTATGGAAAAAAGTTATGAAAGTGATGAAGAGGTAACATCTTCAAACAATTTATCTATTTCTTTTGATGAATTGCAAGATGCATTTGCTGATCTGCATAAAGAGTCAATTAAACTTGCAAAGTTAGTTTCATCTTCAAAGAAAACAATTTCAAATTTAGAAAATGAAATTTCAAAATTAAACAAAGAATTAGATCATCTTAGAAATGAAGTCTCAATTTCTAAACCAAATGAAAAAGTTCATATCTCTACTATTTCTGACAAGAAAATGTCAGATTCTTGTAGTTGTTGTGAAAAGTATGAAAAAGAAATCAAAGAGTTGAAAAACTCACTTGCAAAATTCTCTTATAGTAAAAATAATTTAGATGTCATATTAGGAAAACAAAGACATGCCTCCAATAAGGCTGGACTAGGATATAAATCTGAAAAACAACAAAAATTTCATAAAAACTTCTCTTCTTCCACACAAAAATATAATTCTAGTTCTATCACATGTTTTTACTGTGGAAGAAAAGGGCATGGCACATCTACATGCTATTTTAGAAGAAATTGTAACAATATTAAAATGATTTGGGTCCCAAAAGGATCTGTTATTCATACTAACACACAAGGACCCAATAAAGTTTGGGTACCTAAGTTACAACCTTGATTTTGTAGGAACCCTTGAGGAAAAAGTGGTACATAGATAGTGGATGCTCAAAACATATGACGGGAGACGAATCAAAATTCATACATATCTCTCCCAAGAAAAGCGGACATGTAACTTATGGTGACAACAACAAAGGTAGAATTCTTGGAGTTGGAAAAATAGGTACAAATTCTTCAACCTCCATTGAAAATGTTCTACTTGTTGAAGGTCTTAAACATAGTCTGCTTAGTGTGAGTCAATTATGTGACAAAGGCTATCTGGTATCATTTGATTCTCAAAAGTGTGTCATTGAACATAAACATGATACGAATATAAAGCATATAGGGTTTAGAGTCAACAATGTTTACATGATAGACTTAAGTCAAAAACTAGATAATAATCAATGTTTTCTTAGTAAAGATGATGATCCATGGTTATGGCATAAACGGATTGCACATATAAACATGGAACATTTAAATAGATTAATATCAAAAGATTTAGTTGTTGGTTTGCCAAAACTAAGATTTGAAAAAGATAGGCTATGTGATGCTTGTCAAAAGGGAAAACAAACTAGAGTTTCTTTTAAATCTAAAAACATTGTTTCAACTACTCAACCCTTACAATTACTACATATGGATTTGTTTGGTCCTTCCAGAATCATGAGTTTTGGAGGAAGTTACTATGCTCTTGTTATAGTTGATGATTATTCTAGATATACATGGACTCTTTTTATCACTCATAAGAATGATGCATTCCAAGCATTTAGAAAACTTGCAAAAATCATTCAAAATAAGAAAAATCTCAAGATTATATCTATTAGGAGTGATCATGGGGGTGAGTTTGAAAATAAAGAATTTGAATTATTTTGTGATAAGCATGGGATTGAGCATAACTTTTCTGCACCAAGAACCCCTCAACAAAATGGTGTTGTTGAAAGGAAAAATAGATCTTTGGAAGAGATTGCTAGAACTTTATTAAATGATACACCTCTTCCAAAATATTTTTGGGCTGAAGTCGTTAACACTGCATGCTACATTTTAAATAGGGCTTTAATAAGACCCATCTTAAAGAAAACTCCATATGAATTGTTCAATGGCAGAAAACCAAACATCTCACATCTTCATATCTTTGGTTGTAAATGTTTTGTATTGAATAATGGAAAAGATAATTTAGGAAAATTTGATGCTAAGTCAGATGAAGGTATTTTCCTTGGATATTCTCTGCATAGTAAAGCTTATAGAATATATAATAAAAGAACAATGACAATTGAAGAGTCTATGCATGTTTCCTTTGATGAGTCTAATGCCATTCTTCCAAGGAAGGATTTTTTAGATGATATTTCAGATTCCTTAGAAGATACACATATTCATGGAAATGACTCTAAAGAAAAAGATGAAGGAAGCAATGAAGATTCTCAAGATAATGGAGTTAGAGCAAATAATGAACTTCCAAGAGAATGGAAAGCCTCAAGAGATCATCCCCTCGACAACATTATTAGTGATATATCAAAAGGGGTAACAATTAGACATTCTCTTAAAGATTTATGCAATAATATGGCTTTTGTATCTATGATTGAACCTAAAAATATAAAAGAAGTCGTAGTAGATGATAACTGGATCATTGCCATGCAAGAAGAACTGAATCAATTTGAAAGAAACAATGTGTTGAAACTAGTAGAAAAACCTGAAAATTATCCTGTCATAGGAACAAAATGGGTTTTTAGAAATAAATTAGATGAACATGGCATAATTATTAGAAATAAGGCTAGGTTAGTAGCAAAAGGGTATAATCAAGAAGAGGGAATAGACTATGAAGAAACATATGCTCCAGTTGCAAGATTAGAAGCCATTAGAATGCTCTTAGCATATGCATCCATAATGAATTTTAAGCTCTATCAAATGGATGTTAAAAGTGTTTTTCTAAATGGTTTAATTCAAGAAGTATATGTTGAACAACCTCCAGGTTTTGAAATCCCGGATAAACCAAATCATGTTTATAAATTACAAAAGGCTCTTTATGGTTTGAAACAAGCCCCTAGGGCGTGGTATGAACGTTTAAGTAATTTTCTCCTAGAAAAAGAATTTTCTAGAGGAAAAGTGAATACCACATTATTCATAAAGAGAAAGCATAATGATATTTTTTTGGTTCAAATATATGTTGATGATATAATTTTTGGATCCATTAATGATTCATTGTACAAGGAGTTTTCCCTTGATATGCAAAGTGAATTTGAAATGTCAATGATGGGAGAACTAAAGTACTTCCTGGGATTACAAATCAAGCAAACTCAAGAAGGTATATTCATCAATCAATTCAAGTACTGCAAGGAATTGATCAAAAGATTTGGGATGGAAAATGCAAAACACATGGCTACACAGATGAGCACTAGCTGTTACTTAGATAAAGATGAATCTGGTCAATCTATAGACATGAAGCAGTATCGAGGTATGATAAGATCTCTTCTCTATTTATCTGCTAGTAGACCTGATATTATGTTTAGTGTATGCATGTGTGCTAGGTTTCAATCCAACCCCAAACAATCACATTTGAGTGCAGTTAAGAGAATCATGAGATATCTATTAGGTACAATAAATTTAGGATTATGGTATCCTAAGAACTCAACATGTAACTTAATAGGATATTCTGATTCTGACTTTGCCGGATCTAAAACTGATAGAAAAAGCACAAGTGGAACTTGTCAATTCATTGGATCCGCTCTTGTCTCATGGCATAGTAAGAAACAAAACAGTGTTGCTTTACCCACTACTGAAGCGGAATATATTTCTGTCGGCAGTTGTTGTGCACAGATTTTATGGATGAAGCAACAATTATCTGACTATGGTATCCTTCTTGATCGTATACCTATTAGGTGTGATAATACTAGTGCCATAAATCTATCCAAAAACCCTGTTCAACACTCTAGAACCAAACATATAGAAATTAGGCACCATTTTCTTAGAGATCATGTCCTAAAGGGAGATTGTATATTAGAGTTTGTTGATACAAAGAATCAGCTTGCTGATATCTTTACAAAACCTCTCCCAAAAGAAATATTCTTTTCAATAAGAAGAGAATTAGGCTTTTTAGACCTCAGTGATTTGGATAGGTAATTTTTATGAATGATTGATTGTGTTTTGATTAAGTATGACGCTTGTTTTGTTTAATTTAGTTTACTTTTCTTGTTAGTATAATTAACTCTTAAGATAGTATAAGTTTTTAGACTTAGAAATAATTTTTCTTTTAGGAAAAGGCTATTTTTTGTTCTGGTAATCGATTACATGAATATTGTAATCGATTACACTAGAACAGATGGCCTGTATTCGATTACAGTATTAATGTAATCGATTACCAGTAGGCTGCCTCCTCCTGTAATCGATTACCATTACTTGTAATCGATTACCACACGTCCTGCTCTATAAATATCACATTTTCCAGAAACTCCTGCGCAGCCCCTTCCTCCTTGCGACATTCCTCCATTCCCAAACCTCCAAACCTTCCTATCTCACTCATTTCTTCATCAAATCGACTCCCGTAAATTGCAATCTTCTTCTTTTTCATTTTTCTTTTGATTTCACCTATTGAAATCTGCAAAAACTCCTTCGAATGGCAGAGTCATCAAAGAAACGTAAGGGTTCATCCGCCTCCGCTTCGACTTCAAGAGCTCATCGTTCCGGAGCCACTAGCGCATCCACAACACCAATTCCACCCTCATTATCCTCTTCCACATTGTTTTCTTCCGAAGAACAGCAGAAACGGTATTCAAATCTTTTCTCATCTCGTTCCATTATCGACCCTAAGTTCATTGATATGGAATTCTTTTCTGCTGAAACCTTTGATTGCATTCAAGCATTTCAGAATTTAGGTCTCATACCTTTCATGTCATTACAATTGCCTGTTTATCCTGAATTGGTTAAAGCCTTTTATTGTAATCTTGAAATTAAGGACAGCACTTTGATTTCTGAGGTTTTTGGGATAAAAATGGTCATTGACCAATCCCTTTTCCATGACTTAACCCAATTGTCCAGTGACGGTGTACCATTTGAAGGTACACTGAATGACGATTGGAAGTTTGATTTTTCTGCACATGATGCCCGCCAGTTGGTTTGCACCAACAATGTGGATATGACCGGACGCCTTCTTGCTGGCTCATTGGCTTTTGAAAGCCACATCCTTCATTATCTGATTGTGCGGATTTTGCTTCCACGATCTTCCAATCTTGCCCAGGTTTCTGAGGAAGATCTTGTTATCATGTGGGCCTTTTATACAGGGCGTCAACTTGACTGGGCACATCTTGTAAGATATCGCATGCATAAGGCATTACGATTAAATGCACCTTTGCCATATCCACATCTTGTCACTCTCTTTTTCCGCCATTTTCAAATTCCTCTTGATTCTGAACCTTATGTTCCAATCAAGAGATCTTTTTTAATTGGTGCTGTTGTGATTGCTTCTTTTGGTTACCGCAAAGAGCATGATGGCTCTTGGGTCAAAAAGGGCGCTCAACCCACTGATGAAGAAGGCAACCTACCAGTTGAAGATAATTCCACTCTTCTTCGAAGGCTTATGGACAAGTTTGATGGACTTCAAACTTTTGTTGGTGACAAGTTTGATGCCATGGAATTGCAAGTCGACATGCGGTTCGATGCCATGGAATCAAGGATCACCAAAGTTGAAGAAGATGTCTCCTTCATCCGTACTTGCTTTGATCCACCACCACCGCCTCTATCATCATCTTAGCTTAAGTATTATGACTAAGTATTATTAGTAATTAAGTATTATTAGTACTTTGGTTTATCGCCGTGAATTTGGTTTTTTATTGCTTAGATATCATAATCTTGCACTTATATTATATTTCTTGTCTTTGATTTGTTTGGTTATGACAATGTATGGATTTATTTTGGTTTATTGTTTGGCTCTGTTTGGATATTGATTATGTTGCTTAGTTCTTTTTGATGTTGCCAAAGGGGGAGAGAACTTGGGTTAGAAATCAATTATCAAATAGAAATTTATCATTAAGTAAAGTTAGGCATACATGCCAAAAGATAGGGGGAGTAAGGGTTGTGTGAACGTGCTATCATCTTGTATATAGCTTGTCTTGATTTCAAGGATTGTCATCATCAAAAAGGGGGAGATTGTAGACAAAGGATCAAGCTGAATGTTTTGATGATGCCAAAGTTTCACATGCGTCTCAAAGCTTTATTCAAGACAAAGAAATTAAAGATATTCAAGATGGATGATCAAGACAGTCTCTAGAGTCTTAGAAAGGGTATATTAAATAGGAAGGGAATTCCAATTGAAGTAGCAAAAGGTTTGTCCAAGAAATTTAAGTTAAAAAGTCTTTTTCAACAAATTTACTCTCTGGTAATCGATTACCAGAGGATGTAATCGATACCAGTGGCCTAAATGGATTTACAACAGCTATTAAAATTTGAATTCAAAATTTGCACTATGTAATCAATTACACATATATGGTAATCGATTACCAACAGTTTCTGAACGTTTTAATTCAAATTTTAAAGCTTGTAATCGATTACACACATACTGTAATCGATTACCAGAGGAGTTTTTCAGAAAACATTCTCAACAGTCACATCTTTTTATCTGTTTCTTAAATAGCCATCAAAGGCTTATATATATGTGACTTGAGATACGAATTTGACAAGAGTTTTGAAGAACAAAAAGGTCTTATCCTCTTAACAAGCAAAATTGTTTTATCCTCTTACAAATTCCTTGGCCAAAACACTTGTGATTCAATAAGGAATTATTTGAGTGCTCAAATTGTTCAATTTATCTCTTTCAAGAGAGATTTCTTCTTCTCTTCTTCTTTATTCTGAAAAGGGATTAAGAGACCGAGGGTGTCTTGTTGTGAAAGGATTCTAAACACAAAGGAAGGATTGTCCTTGTGTGTTTAGAACTTGTAAAAGGAATTTACAAGATAGTGGAACTCTCAAGCGGGTTGCTTGGGGACTAAACGTAGGCACAAGGGTGTGGCCGAACCAGTATAAATCTGAGTTTGCATTTTCTCTTCCCTTAAACTCCTTTATTTATTATTGTTTTATATTCATATTCAAATTGTTCTTTTGAATCATTATTTAAGAAATTCATTATTAAGGGAATTTATAACTTGAATAGAAAGTTAAATAGAATTTTTAATTGGGGAAATAATTTGTAGTATCTTAATTCAACCCCCCCCCCCCCCTTCTTAAGATATCTGAGGCCACTTGTCTAACAAGTACATGGTACTCGGCACATCTTGAAATTAACATGAAATTTTTAATATTAAATACATATATGATTTTAAAATTTGACATACAGAGGAGTGTTTAATTACTTATCAAACTATTGCAAGTCACTTTGTACTCAGTCAAGAGGACTTTAAAAGTGACTGAGTTAGGAATTTGGTTGTACAAGGAGTGTCATTTAGGGTAAGTTTTTGGTTCAGAGATGCTTTTGAAGATGGTGAGGAGGAAAACACTCTATCCATAGTGGGTCAAGGCCTTTCTAGTAAGCCCATAGAACCCTATAAATTTTATCCATCCAGCAAGTAGAGCTGGGCTCACCAGATCTTGGTTATGTGTGAAAGAGTGCATGTTGCCACTAGAATGTAGTAGATGCCAAGTAGGCTCTAGTTCATCCTTCCATCTTACAACAAATGACCTACTGACTTCACCTTAAGGCTACATTTAACAAGCAAAGTAATATAAGCAAGAGTGTTATATCATGTCATGTTTATATGAGAATAACGTTGAAATTTCTAACCTGATCCATAACATGAACAATGTTGAACATTTCCTCTACTTTTTTGTTAATTTTCATCATTGTGTTAGCCATTTCTTTCCAGTTCTGTTGATGTTCATCCATTTTTTCTAAACTCCATTTACAATATAAACATGACATTAAGTACATTTTATCAAACCATCTAAATCCACTAAACGATCCATGCATAAACTGACTCTTCACCATGCTTATCTAGTAACTAGAACCATGCAAACAAACAATAATGAGGCCTACACTATCGAAAACAACCAAAACCAGAACCATGCAAACAACCAAAACACCAATAAATTTGCAAAACAAACATAATAGACAATGATTTCACTGAAAATTGCTAAGTACGCTTGTTATGGAGGAACTAGAACCATGCATCATTTCCTTTCATATTTCCTCTGATATTTTACCAAAACCAGAAACAGTATTATTCCACCAAAACCTATTTTCTAGTAGTGTGTACATGAAGCTACTACTATATGCATAACCCACAAGGTTGTGGCAGATTTAGTTCCTATTTTTGAGGCCTAAGGTTGTGGTAGAATTCTCACACCGGCACAAAGTCTCATTAACAAGCATTTTCATGACCAAACACACAAACACAGAAACAACCAAACACAAAAATAAAATTAACCTTTCATGACCGAGAACTAAAATGAAAGCAAGAGTGACAGTCGCGAGAAAGAGGAGAATGGGAGGTGAAGCATCAATGCGAGAATGTGATAGTGGCACAGTGGGCACGTTACGTCGCGAGGAGTTGAGTCACAGTGAGAGAGCGAGTGTGAGAGTCGTTAGGAGGAGGAGATGATAGGTGCAGCACCGTGAGAGTAACGAGAACTAAAACGATACAAAAATGGATTTGGGGGCCATAACCCTGTTGGACCAGCGGCCTCAATAACTTAAAAGGGATAGGCTTAGAATGAGAAGAAGCATCAATCAATTTAATAATGTTCTTTAAACATGAAAGACAAAATTGATTGCAACAAAATAAATGAGATAAGGGAAGAGAGAATGCAAACACAGTTTTATACTGGTTCAGCGAAGTTCGTGCCTACGTCCAGTACTCAAGCAACCCAATTGAGATTTTCCACTCCCTTTGTAAAAATCTGTTTACAAAGTCTGAACCACACAGAGACAACCCAACCCTTGTGTTCAGGAATCCTTACAACTTAAGAGACCCTCAGTCCCTTAATCAATCTCTTTGAATGAGAAGAAAAACAAAGAGGAATTCTCTCTTGAAAAGAAGGATATCACAATTGAAGTCCATGGAGAAACTCTTAATGGATTTGCAAGTGTTTGCCCAAGAGTTTCAGCCATGGCTCTGGTGATAGGTCCCCTCCTTGGGAGGAATGCATCAGCTTGGCCATGCTTAAGCTTGGCTCAACCTATGTTTAAGTTTGGTCATGTGTAAGCCTGACCCAACCTACACTTAAGCTTGGTTTGAGCCACGTTTAAGCTTGAAAACTAGAAGCCTATTTTCCTTGCAAGTCATCTCACTTAAGTAGAAGCAACTCTTTGCTTAAGTGCCATAACCTCGTAAAGCTTCGAAAAAGGAGTTTTTATTTTCAAAGGCTTCCAAATCAAAAATGAAATCCCAGTCATACAAAACATATTCCCATAACATGAAACACCGAAAATGACATAAATTTTCAAATTAAAATAAGTTTGTATGAATCTAAAATAGATATAAAGTGTTGATTTATGGAAAGCTAATTGTCTATGCTTCTGCAACATATCTAAATGGAGGATACTTCATAAACAAGAAAGAAGAAGAACAAATAACTTCCTCATAACTTAAGATCAACGCACAAGATGAAAGAAAATGGATGCTCTAGACACTTAGAACTCAAGACACTACTCTTTGAGCAAGCCCAAGTCAACATCAAGAGAAGCTCTTCCTTCTTCCTTTTCAAACCTCATCATAAGAGTAGAGAAAATGGCTTTCTCTCCCTCTAAACCCCACGACACACACCCACACAAATGAGTTCTCCTTCTAAGTTTTCTCACATGCTAGATATTTAGGAACTTTGCATCAAGCTATGGACCATTAATTAGGCTTTAGGGAGTTTAGAAATGAGTTGACACAATTTGATGTAGTGATTTGAGGGTGAGTTGGTTGTGCAAGAAAGGCCATTTGTAGCTAAATTGGCTTTTCAATCTTTTGCCTAAAAACGCCGAAGTAGAAATAGACCAAAAATGAAAATTTTACTTTAACCAAAAATATTTAATCTCTAGTCTATTAATCTTGATCCTCGTCCTAATTATCTAGGAAAGAGTGATTAAACCTAATCTCATATAATGCTAATCTTACACAGAGTAACTTTATACAACGCAAATTTCTATAGTGCAAGTTCACACTATAAATTTTACACCGTCCAAATTCTTCTCAATTAAATCTAAACTTTCAATAGATGATAGTTGCATGAAATCAATCACATGAATAGTTAAATGAGATTTCACTCAAGATTAATTATCTCAGGAAAAAAATAATTAAATTATCTACACAGTATAAATTCACACAGTGTAAAACTTTGATTTAATTAAAGTTCAATTTCACTAAAACTTGTCACATGGAATAATGTACATACAAGATGCAATCCTCCCAATGAGGGGACCCATCACCAGTGGGGCTAGGAGACTCCAAGAAGATTAGGCCAGAGATACAGGAGAAGACCCTAGGATTCTCATGAGCCCTAGGGTAGATTTTGGGCCCATGCGCAAAGTATGAGCCCATTATCTTTGAGCATATTAGATTAGGGTTTCATTATTTTTGGGCTTTGTATGTAGGGATTCATAGTGTAGGGAGGGTGGGTACCCTAGTAATGTAGGATTTTTCAGTCCTTGTATTTTAGGGCACCTAGACTAGTTTTAGTATTAGGGGTAGTTTTGTAATTTCACATGCATTAAGTGCACTATTTGATGTGTGTGTGTTGGGAGAGAAATTTAATTGAATTGGGAGAAGCCCAAACCAATTAAATTTAGGACCATCCTAAGGGGGCGGTGATCATTTGCTTTCTACACCCCATTGCCACATCATATAGTCACACTTTGGGCATGTCCTTCAAGCTTTACATGTCTCATGACACCTAAGCACACTTAGTGGATAATCTTGGACTTGATCTTGTTTTAGTGAGTTGAACCATAGCTGAAATTCACTAATCATAATTAGTGAAATTTTTGGCTCCAAATTTGGCTCCACAAATTCAAATTCAAGTTCAAGTGAAATTTGAATAGAAATTCAAATTTCCTTCCAATTTTGTGTGACACTTAGGCTATAAATAAAAGCCTTGTGTGTGCATTTTTTCAACTTTGATCATTTGAGAAATTACACTTCAAGGTTTAGACCTTATTTGAGGCATAAAATTCGTGCCCCCCTCTCTCCCTCTCCCTCCACTCCTTCTACCTTCAAGCTCTTATCCATGGCCTCCTATGAGGGTGAGCTTGTTCTTGACTCATCATCTCCTTGAAGTGGCATATCCAATCACCTTTCCTTCTTCTCCATTCCACTGTCATTGATCTTCAAGAAGCAAAGGACT
The DNA here is from genome assembly GCF_000004515.6 of Glycine max. NCBI lineage: Eukaryota > Viridiplantae > Streptophyta > Magnoliopsida > Fabales > Fabaceae > Glycine > Glycine max. The sequence goes on along the minus strand of NC_038243.2, from coordinate 33,899,455 downwards.
TCATTGATGAAGAAGATCCAAGGCCTACAAGCTCCACACGGAGCTACATCATGTGGTATCAAGAGCATCTTTATCTAGGTGATGTTCTTTTGCTTTCTCTATCTTTTTGTTCGATCAATTTACTTTAATTCCTTGTTCTTCATCTTCTTCTCCATGTATCTCCTCAATTGTCTTTTGTTTTGGTTTTGTTTAGAGTATATTCAAAAAAATAAACCGATTAAATCTTAGATCTACACTTGTTCTTGCATTTCCATGGTTCAAATTTTATAGATCTATTCTTGAATCATGTTTTTGTGTTGATTTTAGGTTCTATCATTTTTCAGTTATAATCTTCTTGTGCTGAACCTTTAGATCTCATTTTTCTTGCAAAATAATGATTAGAAAAGAAAACACAAAAATTTAAGTGTAAATCACTATATTCATGTTGTCTTAGAGTCATATTTAGTCATAATAATTGTCACATTATGTTCTAAGTTTGTGTTCAATTTTGATTTTGTTGATTGAATTCTAGATACATTTGTTCATGTATTCTTGCAATTCTCAACCTATCATTTGAATTTTGAGTCTAATTCATGCATGTTATTTAGTTCATAACATGTTCTAAATCAATTCCTAGAAGTAGTCTTGTTGTTGAACTTTTTTTTTGTTTTCTAAGTTTCCTATATGATGCCTATGAAGAAATTGAGTTTTGGTGCTGAGTTGTGGCTGGATTTCTGAATCAAAATAAGTCTTAAGCTCTCTTGAATTGTTTTATTCAAGAAAATTGAGCATAATCAAACACAAATTGTAACTATACAAGCCTTAAGCAACATAAACACTACTCTTAATTTCTAGGTTGAAATTCTGGTTGCTTTCAGTTTTGGCACACTGTATTCTTAACTCCACCATGACTTGAATACTTTGAATTTTGAGATTAAGTTTTAACTGGATAAAATAGACATCTGGACGAAAACAATGGAAAAAGAATTAACAAAAACGAAAAAGAAATGAGCTAGAAAAAGTGATAAAGACTAACATCAAAATTCATGTCCTGAACAACAAAAAAAATGTGTATGCTTGATTTGCTTGAAAATTGTTCATTATTTTGAGTTGTATTACAAGCCTATTTGACTCCTTGGATTTGTTCATCTTTTAGATGTGTTTCCAAATTGACATAACTAGAATTTTTCTTTGAGTCTTGTTTTTAATTTCTCAATCTAATCTAGTGTCATTCTAGGACTTCCTTTGTGTTCCACCTTGGCTTGTGGTGCTTTCCTTTTGCTTTATTTTTTCTTGAATCTCATTGAATTAATGTCACGTTAAATTTCCTTTTGGTTTAGCTTTCATTTCATCTTTTGGTTGGTTGCTTGTCTTCTTTTTTTTTTTTTTGTGTTTAAGTGTTGCCTACAATAAGGATTGGAAGAGGAAATTGGTGTGTTGCTTGAAGGAATATTTTTGAGTCTTGGAGGTTAACCATCCAAGGAGCACCATTGGAGTGCTCATTTTTATTCTATTGCAATTCCTTGTATTTGAACATTCTTCAGGGGTGTATTAGGAGTCTCCAAGAGACCACCCAAACCTCTATTTGTGTGTAATAGCTTAGTGTAAACCATGTAGACTAAGTGAAGAGCTAGTTGGGACCTCCAAAGGATCATCCAAGCCATCACATAGGAAACCGTCTAGCTTGCTTTAAATTTCTTTTACCTTTCATTGTCAAACTTCCTAGATAGCTTGCCTTTTACCAATTAGTTTTTACCTTATCTTTCACACCTCTTTTAGTGTTTATTTTGACTAGTTTCAACCATAGTTTCTTTTACCTTTTGTTTTCAAACCCCCAACAAGAAAGAACCATAACTTAGGAACCAACATGAGTCTTCATTCTTCATCTAGTGTTAATGGTACGGGTTCTACTTCTAAGGACCCCTTGTATAAGATATTAGATGAGTTGAGATCCCTTAAATTGTGGAAAGAAAAACAAGAGAGAAAAGAAAAAGAAAAAAAAAAAGTGGAAGAAATAAGTCAAGATGAAAGAGAGAAAATAAGAGAGGAAGAAAGAAGAAAAATAATGAAAGAAATGAAAAGAGAAAAACATGCCTCCTATAGTAGTCATGACTCTTGCAAGAGTTTAAGTGAAGAACTTAGCGACTATTATAGAGGACGTCATAGGTCACATACTAAACATCACTCCTAAAGAAGAGACAAAGATAGAAGGCCTCAAGAGGTTAACATTAGCCTCCTATATTTCCATGGAAAAGATAATGTTGAGGCCTACCTAGATTGGGAAATAAAGGTTGAACAACTCTTTGCTTGCCATTATATTAGTGAAGAGAGAAAAGTTCCATTGGCTACCCTTAGCTTTCAAGGGTATGTCGTCTAGCTCCAAAGGCTTAGACAAGAGAGTATGAGTAATGAAGAATATAGACAACAAATGGAACTAATCTTTTTAAGAGCTGGACTTAGGGAGGAGGAAAGAACAAGCATAGCTAGGTTCCTTAGTCGGCTAAATATGGAAGTGAGGGACAAGGTTGAACTCCTTCCATATAGGGACCTAGATGTGTTAGTCCAACTTTGTATAAGAGTGGAGCAACAACTTAAAAGAAAGCCTTCTTCCAAATCTTATGGTTTGCACTCTTATCCAAGGAAGGACCAACCCCAAGGAATTTTGGGGGCTGCACCTTCAAAACCCAAGGAAGATAAGATAAGGGTAAGACCATAGAGAAATCCACCCCTAAGACTATTTTCCAAGCAAGGACTAGCAACATTAAATGCTTCAAATGTCTTGGGAGAGGTCACACTGCCTTTCAATGCCCCACAAAAAAAATCATGATTATGAGGGGTCAAGACATTTATAGTAGTCAAGAGGAGACTACTTCTTCCCCTTCCTCTAGTGGAAGTAAAGATGAAGTAAAGGGTCAAGAGTCTAGTGAGGAAGTCTAACCCCATGAAGAATGTGACCTCCTAATGGTTAGAAGGCTCCTTGGAGGTCAATCTTGTGATCTATCTCTATCCCAAATAAAGAACATCTTTTATACAAGATGCAAAATTTTAGATAAAACTTGTTCTCTCATTATGGATAATGGATCTTGTTGCAATTATTGTAGCACAAGATTAGTTTCTAAGTTGAACCTCACTATCATTCCCCACCCAAAACCTTATAAACTTCAATGGCTCAATGAGCAAGGGGAAATGATAGTTAACTAACAAGTGAAGGTACCTTTCTCCATTGGGACATATAAGGATGAAGTTAATTGTGATATAGTTCCTGTGGTGGCAGGGCATATTCTTTTAGGAAGGTCATGGCAACTTGATAGGAAGATCATTTACAATGGACTAACTAATGAGATTACCCCCCACCCATCTTGGCACTAAATTTGTGTTGCATCCTCAAGCACCTTCACAGGTAGCTAAGGATAAACTTACAATGAAGGACAAGAGGGATGAGGAAAAGTCAGAAAAACAAAAGAAAAAAAAGGATAGTAAGGCCTTAGCTCCAAAAGTCAAGGAGAAGGAAAATGAGGGAAGGTGTTCTTCTAAGAAAGTTTTAAAAAAGGAGATTCATTTTACAACAAAAGGAGATATTAAGAGAGCTCTTCTTCTCAAGCAATCTTTCTACCTTCTCCTTTCAAGGGAGACTTCCCTTATCACTGCCTCAATTCCCCCACTTGAGATCATTCCCCTAAAGGTCCAAGAACTCTCACAACAATTTGGTGATGTATTTCCCAAAGAGATGCCCCCCAGGTTACCTCATCTTAGGGGAATAGAACACCAAATAGACTTAGTCCCAGGAACAAGTCTTCCTAATAGGCCAGCTTATAGGACTAATCCTTAAGAGACCAAGGAGATTGAATCCCAAGTTAAGGAATTTTTGGAGAAGGGTTGGGTCCAAGACAGCCTAAGTCCTTGTGTTGTGCCTGTGTTGTTGGTGCCAAAGAAGGATGATAAGTGGAGAGTATGTACAGATTGTAGGGCCATCAAAAACATAACTGTGAAGTATAGCCACCCCATTCCTAGGCTTGATGAGTTGCATGGTGAAAATATATTTTCCAAAATTGATCTTAAAAGTGGTTATCACCAAATAAGGATGAGAGAAGGTGATGAGTGGAAAATCGCTTTCAAGACCAAGTTTAGGTTGTATGAGTGGCTAGTGGTGCCTTTTGGGCTCACTAATGCACCAAGCACCTTCATGAGGCTAATGAATCATGTCCTAAGGGAGTTCATAGGTAGGTTTGTAGTTGTTTATTTCGATGATATCTTAGTCTATAGTATGGACCTAGATGATCACTTAGGACATATAAGGCAAGTTCTTTTAGTTCTTAGGAAACACACTCTCTTTGCTAATATAGATAAATGCACCTTTTGTGTCGATAGTGTAGTATTCTTAAGTTTTGTGGTTAGCAAAAGTGGGGTCCATGTGGACCTTGAGAAAATCAAGACCATCCAAGAGTGGCCCACCCCAAAAAGTGTAGGAGATATTAAGAGCTTCCAAGGGTTGGCAAGTTTCTATAGAAGGTTTGTTCCTAATTTCTCTACACTTGCTTCGCCACTCAATGAGTTGATGAAGAAGAATGTGGCATTTAGATGGGGAGAGAGACAAGAGCAAGCCTTTGCTTTGCTCAAAGAAAAGCTCACCAAGGCACCCGTTCTAGTTCTCCCTAACTTTTCTAAAACTTTTGAACTAGAGTGTGATGCCTCTGGTGTAGGTATGGGAGCTGTGCTGTTGCAAGGTGGGCACCCTCTTGCTTACGTTAGTGGGAAACTTCATGGTGCCGCTCTCAACTACCCCACATATAATAAAGAGCTTTATGCCTTAGTTAGAGCCCTCCAAACTTGGGAACAATACCTTGTTTCCAAGGAATTTGTTATTCATAGTGATCATGAATCATTTAAGTACATTAAAGTGCAGTGCAAGTTAAACAAGAGGCATGCAAAATGGGTAGAATTCCTAGAGAAATTTCTATATATTATCAAATACAAAAAAGGGAAAGACCAATGTGGTTGCAGATGCTTTTTCTAGGAGACACATTGCTTTCTTCCCTTCGAGCTCAAATTTTAGGATTTGATAACATAAGGAAATTATATGTTTCTGATGATTACTTCTCTCCCATTTATGCTAGTTGTGGGCACAAGACCCAAGATGGATTATACATTGCTAAGGGGTATTTTTTTCAAGGAGGGAAGGCTTTGGATACCCCAAGGATCCTTTAGAAAGTTGTTGGTCAAAGAGAGCCATGAGGGTGGGCTAATGGGGCATTTTGCAATTGATAAGACTCTTGTCTTCCTCAAGGAAAAATTATTTTGGCCCTATATGAAAAAAATGTCCATAAGTATTGCAATATATGTGTGGCTTGTTTACAAGCCAAGTCTAGGGTGATGCCTCATGGGCTATACACACCCTTACCTATTCCATCTACACCTTGGGTAGATATAAGTATGGACTTTGTCCTTGGGCTTCCTAGGATCCAGAAGGGTGTAGACTCTATCTTTGTGGTGGTGGATAGTTTTAGCAAGATGGCATATTTCATACCATGCCACAAGGTAGATGATGCTAGTCACATCTTAAGACTTTTTTTTAGAGAAGTTGTGAGGCTTCATTGTTTGCCTAAGACTATTTTGTCTGATAGAGATGCTAAGTTCCTTAGCCATTTTTGGAAAACTTTTTGGGCTAAGCTAGGAACTAAGCTCCTTTTCTTCACCACTTGTCACCCATAGACTGATGGGCAAACAGAGGTAGTGAATAGATCTCTATCCACATTGTTAAGGGCTCTCCTAAAAGGCAATCACAAGTCTTGGGATGAGTACCTTCCTCATGTGGAGTTAGCCTATAATAGGGGGGGTTCATAGAACTACCAGGCAGTCACCTTTTGAGGTTGTCTATGGGTTCAATCCTCTCACACCTTTGGACCTAATTCCCCTTCCACATGACACTTTTTTTTTTTACATAAAGAAGGGGCATCTAGGTCAGAGTTTGTGAAGAAATTACATGAGAAGGTTAGGAACCAAATAGAGAACCAAATAAAGGTGTATGCAGCTAAAGACAATAGAGGAAGGAAGGAGTTGGTGCTTAATAAAGGGGATTAGGTTTGGCTCCATCTTAGGAAGGATAGATTTCCTACTCAGAGAAAGTCCAAACTTAGCCCCAGAGGTGATGGCCCTTTCTCAGGTCTTGGAGAGGATCAACAACAATGCTTATAGGCTAGACCTCCCAGAGGAGTTGCAGGTGTAGTTGATTCAGATGATGAGGGATCTACAGATTTGAGAACAAATCCTCTTCAAGAGGGAGGGGATGATGAAATCCTCCCAAGGAGGGGACCCATCACCAGAACCATGGCTAGGAGACTCCAAGAAGATTGGGCCAGAGATGCAGGAGAAGGCCCTAGGATTCTCATGAGCCTTAGGGTAGATTTTGGGCCCATAGGCTAAGTATGAGCCCACTTATCCTTGTACATATTAGATTAGGGTTTCATTATTTTTGGGCCTTGTATTTAGGGCTCCATAGTGTAGGGAGGGTACCCTAGTAATGTTGGATTTTTCAGCCTTTGTATTTTAGGGCACCTACACTAGTTTTAGTATTAGGGGTAGTTTTGTAATTTCACATGCATTAAGTGCACTATTTGATGTGAGTGTTGGGAGAGAAATTTAATTGAATTGGGAGAAGCCCAAACCAATTAAATTTGGACCATCCTAAAGAGGAGGTGAGCATTTGTTTGCTACACCCCATTGTCACATCATATAGTCACATTTTGTGCATGTCCTTCATGCTTTACATGCCTCATGACACCTAAGCATACTTAGTGGAGAATCATGGACTTGATCTTAGACTAGTGGGCTGAACCATAGCTAAAATTCACTAATCATAATAAGTAAAATTTTGGCTCCAAATTTGGCTCCACAAATTCGAGTGAAATTTGAATAGAAATTCAAATTTCCTTCCAATTTTGTGTGACACTTAGGCTATAAATAGAAGCCTTGTGTGTGCATTTTTTCAACTTTGATCATTTGAGAAATTACACTTCAAGGTTCAGACCTCATTTGAGGCATAAAATTCGTGTCCCCCTCTCTCCCTCTCCCTCTCCCTCCACTCCTTCTACCTTCAAGCTCTTATCCATGGCCTCCTATGTGGGTGAGCTTGTTCTTGACTCATCATTTCCTTGAAATGGCATCTCCAATCACCTCTCCTTCTGTGGAAGCAAAGCTTCATGATGAATCAACAATGATTCAAAGGTGTTTTGATGATAACAATGGTGACAACAAAAGATGATGACAAAAGTGATGAACAAAAAGCTCAAGTGAATCAAAGAACATCCATCTCAAGAGAATCAAGAACAAGTCAAGAGTTCAAGAATCAAGATTCAAGATCTCAAGAATCAAGATCAAGATTCAAGACTCAAGATTCAAGAATGAAGAAAAGACTCAATCAAGATAAGTATTAAAAAGTTTTTTCAAAACTTGGAATAGCACATGAGTTTTTTACAAAACCTTTACCAAAGAGTTTTTACTCTCTGGTAATCGATTACCATATTGTTGTAATCGATTACCAGTAGCAAAATAAGTTTGAAAATGTTTTCAAACTGAATTTACAACGTTCCAAATATTTTCAAAAGGCTGTAATCGATTACAATGTTTTGGTAATCGATTACCAGTGTCCTTGAACGTTGAAATTCAAATTTAAATGTGAAGAGTCACATTGTTTCACTCAAAAAGCTTTCTGTAATCGATTACACATATTTGGTAATTGATTACCAGTGTTTGTTTCTGAAAAATCTAAAGATGTAACTCTTCAAAAAGATTTTGACTTTTTCAAATGGGTTTTAAGTTTTTCTAAAAGTTATAACTCTTCTGAATGGTCTTCTTGATCAAACATGAAGAGTCTATAAAAGCAAGGCTTTGTTTTGCATTTTGTATCAATCATTTTTCCAATCTTTCTAACAAACTCATACAATCTTTTACAAGCCTTGAATCTCTTGAAATCTCTTTGAACTTCTTCTTCTTCTTTGTACCAAAAGCTTTCTGAAGTTTTCTAGTTTTCCAAACCTTGAAAACTTGTGTTATTCATCCTTTTCATTCTCTTCTCCCTTTGCTAAAAAGAATTCGCCAAGGACTAATCGCCTGAATTCTTTTTGTGTCTCTCTTCTCTCTTTTCCAAAAGAAGGAAGGATTAACCGCCTGAATTCTTTTGTGTCTCCCTTCTCACTTGTCAAAGAATTCAAAACGATATAGTCTGAGAATTCTTTTGATTCTTCCCATTCCCTAATACAAAAGCGTTCAAAGGTTTAACCGCCTGAGAATTCTTTTGTATCCCCATTCACAAAGTATCGAAGGTGTAACAGCCTAAGATCTTTGTCTTAACACATTGGAGGGTACATCCTTTGTGGTACAAGTAGAGGGTACATCTACTTGGGTTTGACTGAGAACAAGAGATGGTACATCTCTTGTGGATCAGTTCTAGTGGAGGGTACATCCACTAGGGTTTCAAAAAGAACAAGAGAGGGTACATCCCTTGTGGATCTTTGCTTGTAAAAGGTTTTTTACAAGGTTGAAAGAAAATCTCAAGGACCGCAGGTCGCTTGGGGACTGGAGGTAGGCACAGGTTGTTGCCGAACCAGTATAAAAACTCTTGTGTGTTTGTTTTCTTCTTCCCTACTCTTTTACTTTCCGTTGTGCATTTAATTTCCGTTTTTACTTTTTGTTAAGTTTTCTTCTACTCCTCGTTCTCTTAACAATTTAGTAAAAGCCTTAAAAGAGTAATTTTTAATTGGTAAAGTTCTAGGAATAATTAATTCAACCCCCCCCCCTTCTTAATTATTCTGAGGCCACTCGATCCAACACCTTCTTCTCCATTCCGCTGCCATTGATCTTCAAGAAACAAAAGACTCCATTGATGAAGAAGATCCAAGGCCTACAAGCTCTACTTGGAGCTACATCAATACAATTCAAATTTTTCTACATTGCTTAACTTAAATAATCATTGTAATTAATTTCAATATCAATTAAGCTTTCACAGAGCACATAAACATAATTTTTACTATAGTCTGAGTTGAAAATTTTAGGGTGTTACAAAACCAAGTGACCCGCGAGCCTCTTATAGTTACTTCCTACTCATACAAGCACTTGGGAGGATATTTCACTCGATTTCATTACGTGGCTTCCTCTTTCTTTTGGAAACTTTGTCATGTTATTGGTGGTTGATCATTTTTCGAAGGATGCCTACTTTGGTGTAACCAACCATTTTACTGCTTATAAGGTGGCCCAACTGTTTCTTGAATAGGTTTGCAAACACGGTGGCATCCCTCGAAGTATAGTTTCTGATCGGGATCCAATTTTAATCAGTAAATTTTGGCAGGAGCTTTTCAAATTATCTGGAACCTAACTTAGAATAAACACCTCCTATCACCCTGAGACTGATGGTTAGATGAAGATTCTAAATCATGTGCTTGAGCAATATTTGTGCTCATTTGTTCATAATTAGCCTTCTCATTGGGGTGAATTTCTCTCCCTAGCTAAGTGGTTGTATAAAACTTATGTGCACACCATAACTAGTTTTTCTCCCTTCCACATTACTTTTGGCAAACCTCCTCCGTCACTTCCTTATTACATGTTGGGATCATCTAATGTGGAAGAAGTGGACCAACTTTTGGCTGAGACCAGAATTATATGTTGTGCTTCAGAAAAAACTCGAGAAGGCACAAGCTCAAATGAAATGCTTTATTGATCACCATCGTCGTGATGTGTCCTATACCATAAATGATTGGGTTTATGTGCATCTTAGGCCTTATTGCTAGGTTTTTGCTTTGGGTACTACTTATCATAAGCTCTCCAAACATTTTTATGGTCCTTTTCAAATTCTTAAGAAGATAGGATATGTGGCTTATAAGCTCGCCTTGCCCGAGTCTTAAAAAATTCATCCAATTTTTCATTGTTCCTTTTTTAAATCCACAAGGGACCTCTACCTGATTGTATTAATGAGTTAGCATCATCTTCCCATGACCATCATCCTTTTTTTCAACCTTTGGCCATTTTACAAGAGAAGTGGAGTTCTCCTTTATCTCCTCCACAACTTTTGGTTCTTGTCCAATGGATGGGGTTGTCACCAGATGACTCTAGTTGGGAGGCATGGGATGATATTGCTGCCACCTTCCACCTTGATTCAAGGTGGATTTTGCAGGGGAAAGTATTGATAGCAACTCTCCAACTGCTACAACAAAGAACACCTCGGGTTTGGTCTCTAACAAGAAAGGTGAGCATATTGGAAGGCCAAAGAGGACCATAAGCAGGCCCCTTCATTTCAGAGATTGATTTATCACTTAATTCAGAGTTTATTAATTACTTCCTTAATTTCCATAATAACTACAATTGGAAACTATCTAGCTACTAGAATGTTCTCAATTTTGTTATTCAGACCCATGTAGTGTGAGTATCGTGTTTTGGCTTGTAAACAGAGCATATATACTGCTATTTGAGGAATGAAGACACAAGCATAATTTCATTATCCATTTATTTAGCTTTGAGATTAGTTTTGGAGCTTCCTTGTCCTCGAATTCAAGGAGAATTCTCTGTCTCCATAACAATATGTAAGCCTTATAAAAAAAACAAATTACAAAGATCGATATTCAAAAAAAAAATAGATCTAGCTATTTTACATTATAATAGTATATCACTTGTGCATTTGTACAATAAACTTATAGCGTGTAACATCCCAATTTTCGTAAACTAGATTAAAAAGGATTGTTATTTATAAATAAATAGAATTTTTTTTAAAAATGATGAGATTTTATAAATAAATAAATAAGGAGATATAATTATTAATTAAAATAATGATTTGAGAGAAAATAAAAAGGGTATTTTTTTTATTTGTTTGATAGAGAATAAAATAAAGTTTGTTTTTATAAAATAATAAATAATAAATAAATAAATAGAGTAAATAATAGGTCTAAATGCCCCTAGCTATAAATAGCAACATGCTAGGTCAGTTTTCAGACTGACTCCTCAGCCTCCTCTGCCTCACAATTTCATTTTTTTCTCTCTTCTCCTAAAACTCTCTCTTTTTCCCGCAGGCCACCTAACCTATCTCAGAAAAATGACGATCTCGGACTCATTCACCGTTGGATCTTCGTGATCACCGTTGGGAATTTCGATATTATGTCTGAGCTAAGAGAAATACCCCTTGCATTGTAGCATTTTCCTTTCCCGCAGAGACCTAGAGCTGTCTTAGTAAAACTACGATCTCGGTTTCGTTAACCGTTGGATTTTCATGAAATTTGGATATGTTGTTCAAAACTACATTTCTAACGCTTTCACCGTTGGGATTTGCAAGATAATATTTGTGGAGGGAGAAAAATAAATTGCATGATGATAGTACAAGTGGAGGCTTCAATCCCTTCTCTGTCTCTTTGATGTTGGGAACTCTATCGGAGCAGTTAGAGGAAAAAAATTGGAGGAATCTCAGGGAACAGCTAGAGATGTAGTTATCGTTGGTTGAAGACACATGAGCCCGCTTAGAGGTAAGGGATGAGTTATTCACAATTGGGAATTAGTGAGAACATGTGTAGGGATCCTTAAAGATATCAATTGGAATGAGTTTTAGGGTGTTTTTACAATTTTCATTTTATCCTTATAATTATTACAGTGAATTATATATGTTTGACAAACCAATTGTTGTGGAATTGATATGCTATTGTGTTGAGCGTGAACCCTATAAATCGTGTACTTTTTCTAATTAATATGAATTGATGAAATAAAGGAGAAATTTAGAGAGAGATATTGATTTTGTATTTTCCCTTTTTCTTGTTGTTTAGGTTTTTATATATAATTTAAAAAGTTAATATCATAATTGAAATTGACCAAAGTGTTCATATAATTATTTAGAATTTGTGCATTGAAAGCTTACTTTGTAATTTGTGATTCAATATGATGTATGCTAGTTTATATATATAGAGAGGTAGTTATTTATATTAATAATTTATGTAAATAATATTGTAGAGTGTTATAGTATGATTCCAAAAATTATTAAGTGTTGGAGTTTGAGAATATTATGGTTAAATTTGATGAACATGTGTATGTTGTACCTTATGAATATCATTAGGAATGTTATGAGATGGTTGATGTGATGTTATGAGATGTTAAAGTGTGGACATGATATTCGATTGTAAAAAAATGGATGTGTTTAACACTTGATGTTACATTAATTATATCGTGAGCTATGAATTATACAATAACCCGACCAGTGTTTATGCACAGTGTTAAAGAGAAAGTGTAGGTTCCTAGTTAGGAACCAGTGTTAAATTGTAGCGCAATTGTGTTAAACATGTTTGAAACATGAGTGTGAGGTCGTGGTATTGTATAATTCATGAACAGTGCTTATAAATGAAATATGTGATGAATTGTGGAATAATATGTTGCCTTGAGATTATAATATTGTTATTGAGATTGAGTAAAAGTGTAAAGTAGAACAGGTGTTGAATTGTGAGATACGTAAAAACATGTGATGGTGGATTATGACATTTTGAGATGTGAAATTGTGAATGAGTTTTGGTCGTGAATAAGTGTGTGATTAACTCTTGATGTGACATTATGGGTGTTATAAGCTATGAATTGTACAATAACCCGACCAGTGTTATCTTGAGAAAAGTGTAAATGCGCAGTGTTAAAGAGAAAGTGTAGCTTTCCTATTTAGGAACTAGTGTTAAAGAGAAAGTGTAGGTTCCTATTTAGGAACCAGTGTTAAATTGTAACGCAATATGTTGTACGTGTTTAAGACACGAGTGTGAGGTCGTGGGTATTGTATAATTCACTAGCAGTGTCTGTGTGCTAAAATGATTTTAGGGGTTGGACCTGAATCAGGAGGGAGAGACCCTGACGGACTCTTTGGAGTGTAGGCCTTGGGGGTCATCGAGTTTGAGTGCTCCTTTAAGCCTATGCTGATCCCATATGGTTGGAGCATTCTCGCAAAACATCGTGACCCTGACTGGTCTCCCTATGATCTTACTTAGTGAGAGTGACCTGACAAACCCATTGTGTGGTGTGTCTTGTTATGTACTCCTAAGCGCCCCAGGGTGGTTTTTCACTGACATGGTACCACATTGCATATAGGCTTGAGTCTTAGCATAACTGTCTCATGCGCTTGCTAATTGTTCATTATGAAATTGATGTGTTATTATGTCTTGATCGGAGTGTGTGATTCTTGTGTATTGTGATTGATGATTGAAAGGTTTGATTGATGATTGAAAAGTGAATTTTGAATGACAAAGTGATGAAATAATGTGAGATATGCTAAGTAAATTGTATTTGGCTACTATATGTTGTTTTGTTTCTCTCTAGTAGTTAGGAATGTGATAACTCACTCCCGGTTTGTTGTTTGTGTTTGGATCCTGTGATGATCTTGAACCTTGTGTTTGGGGGAGCAGATGGCTAGGTGAAGTGCTTAAAGGAACCTTGTGCTGAAGGACGTCGGGACACAATGCTCTGATAGGATGTGACAGTGGGGCATAAGTTTTATATTAATTGCATAATGTTAGTCTATTTTATTTTATCTCACTGATTTAACAAAATATTTTTGTAAATTTTGACGGCCTTGTTTCAAGCCGAATATATATTTTAATAAGTTTTAATTGATAATAGTGAAGTGAATGTGAACCTTTTACCCGTGTGAATTTGGTTACCGATATTTTTTATATATTTTATTTACTTATATGTCGGGGTAGAGGGTGTCACATAGCGTATGCTTTGTTCCTTCTTTTTTTTTTTTTTTTGAAGGTAAGAGAAAAGATATAAAACTAAGAAAATGATTTTTTAAATATTAGTCCAAATTAATGTTTGAAACTTGTGTGTTTTTTTATAGGTTTGAAAGTTGAAACTCATTTTAATAGCTTCTTTTTTTGAATTAGTTAATTTTGATATAATAGGAAAAAAAATAGTCTGCTCGGCTGTATGAGTAAGGAAATTCTCAAGTATATAATTCTAATGAAAGAAATTTACTCACCTATTCCAATCTGGGAGCATAGGTCAGACTCGAAATTTGCAGAGTCTTTATTTAATCAAGCTGCTAAATAAAAATATTAGAAGCACATAATTGGTAAATTTAATAAATAGATATTATTTCTTAAAAGAATATATTATTGAAAAAAATATAATAATGAAACATAAAGTGAAAGCATACTTATAATGAGAAAAATAATTTATCTATAAACATATACAAATTAAACTAAGTTTCATTATTCCAAAATAATCCTTTTACCCTAAAATATAAAAATTTAAAGAATTAATTTATGGTTGTTTGGTAATTGATAGATATTAAAATGATATTTTTATAATTTCAAAAACTAAGTTAATTATTACTCACAATTTTCTGAATAAATATAATACATTAAGCTATTGCCTTTTTTTTAAAAAAAGAACTCTATTTATTGATGATTAGTAATTTTGCTAACATAAAGACTTATCAAATTGTAAAGACATCCTTTTTAACGGTAAAAATCATAAAATAATATGTACCATTTTTTAAAGATAAATTCTAAAAAACATTTGAAATTTTCATTAATGATTAATAATAAAGTAATGCAAAGTTTTAATACAAATTACAATTACATGCTATCTTAAGAGGATAGAAGTTAAGGATTTGTTTAGTAATCAAAATATGATAGAATGAGATATAAGAGCAGGATAAGAAAATGATAGAATAAGAGCAAATAAGCTTTAATTGTAACACAAGGATTTTCATAATGGATGATAAGTGTTTGATTTTAAAATCCAAGATAAATTAAGTTTCATTTTGAGGATTCCAAAACCTTAATTAATAAAGTTTGTGGTTAATCTATGACGTGTGGTTTGGGTTTGTCCTAGTAACCTTTTGGGTCATTTTTCCAGTAAGAGTATAGTGATATGGGAGATGTTCTTTTTGCAGCTTTTCCACTTAATCCAAGAGTTTTAGTTGCTTAAGCGAGGAGTTTTAGTTGCTTAAGTGAGTGTGGACTTCCTCTTAAGCAGCATTGTGCAAAAAGGTGATGGGTCCCTGGAGACAATCTTGCTTAGTCCTGAGTCAATGCATATATAAAACGATACTCTCCTTTTTATGTGAAAACCACTTTATTTTCTCTCAAGACTCCTCGTATTCTTTTTGGAACTCCTCCCATCTCCTCTCATTATCTCTTCTTCTTCTCATATCCCATGGATTTATCTCAAGATGGAGCTTGAATCTTTTCATGGTCAACTAATTTTTCCTTTCCTTCTTGAGCTTGGGTCAACATCCATGAAAGGTGAACATTTTCCTCCTCTATTTTCCATCCTTTGGGTTAATCCATGATGGGTTTTTGAGGTAAAACCTTTTTTAAGAGTTGTTATTATTTGATTTCCATGGGTATGCTATGGTGGTGTTGTTGATTATAGGAATACTTTTTGAATGGACCCTAATATCTCTTTATCCATCTCCTTCAAAGACCTAGTTAGTGGAAAATGTTGTAAGGTAACATTTCCTCTATAATTGTTTTATGTTTGTACATATTTGGAGTCTTCTATACATGTATTTGAAAGCCAATGGAGATGAATTATATAATTTTTGAAGTTCTGCAATCATGTGTCACTTAAGCGAGAAGTTACTCTTGCTTAAGTGAGATAGGTTGCAAATGAGATTGGTTGTTGATTTTAGGGCTTAAGTGCATGTGAATCCAGGTTTAAGCAAGAGTGACACTTAAGTGCAGATTGACCTGGACTTAAGTGCCAAAACTAGAATAGAGGAAATGGTCTCTGGAATTCTCACTTAAGAGAGAACTTAATGGTACTTAAGAGAGAAAGCATATCGCAAACTTGATTAGATATGCTTTCAAATGGAATTTAATTAGAATTGTCACTCTTGAAAGAGAATTATTTCCCTTGTTTGATATATCTATGATTTGAAGAGGTGAGTTATTATTGATATTATAAGACTTTGAAAGAAAAATTGGGAATCATATATCCTTTGTCTTAAGATAATTATAATATGTGTTGAGAAATATTGTTGTTGTTAAGATGAGTGTGATTTTCAAAAGATGGAATGAAATCTTGATGAAATGTTGAGGAGTTTATGATGTGGTAAACCTTGAAGGTGTTGAAATTGATGATCTTGATTATGTTAAGATGATTTCATTATTGTTTGTGTGATTTGTTGGTTTTTGAGTTGAATTTGGACCCTTAAGTCAGGCTATGTGAGATGGTGGGTGCGGAGGCATCGCATCTAGGATCATAGGGGATTGTAAACTTGTATTGTCCTTGGAATACAATGGATGTACAGTTGGTACACATAATTCCATTATCGCTGGAATATGGTAGGTGCACAAAATTATCCCCTTGTTGTTGGAAATACGATGGGTGTGCAAAAATATTCCCATGTCATTGGGAATACGGTGGATGCATATAAATATCCCTTTGTCATTGAGAATATGATGGGTACATGGTGCACAAAATTATTCTCATGTTGTTGGGGATACAGTGTGTGCACAAAAATATTTCTTTGTTGTTGGGAATACGTGGATACAGTGGATGCACAAAAATATTTTATTGCAATCGGGAATACAATGTGTGCACAATTGGTGCATAGAAATATCTCGTGTGTTGAACTCCATGGAGTAGAATAAGTGGTTGATGTTTGATGTTGTCTTGGTTTATGATGTACTTCAGTTATGATGATGGTTGTTGGTGATTGAGTATGATGAGGTTTTGTGATAGTTTATGATTGTATGCGACTCATGATATTTGATAGTTTATGATGATTATTGGTGATGAAAGTATGTTGTTGATGATAATGTATGATTTGTGTTATGATTATGTTGTATGAATCAATTGAGATAGTTGAGCTGAAATGTTTGGTGTTTAGTGATAATTAATAATAAAAAATGACATTTTATATAAGCTGAGTTTTATTATAATTTTTTTACTTTTATATAAAACATTTTTGAATTATATAGAATTAGTTTTCTTCCATAAATTGAATTGGTTTTTGTGTGTGTGTGTGTGATTAGAGTTATATCTTCTTTTAAAATGTTGAAGTGCCTTCAGACACTAAAATTTTGATTTAGTTATGATTTGTACATGATTGATTTATACTCGTGAGTATCACCTTAAAGCTTGGGAATTGTGAAAATTTAATCTATATCTCTATAATAAAAGAACAACCCAAATGCACATGAGTCGCATTCCCAAATTTTCGGCTATTAAAATTTTTTTGTTTCCCCTGTTCTCGATTTCGCACATAACTCTATTTCTAATTTCATTTCCTCTCTTCCTCTTCCACCCATTTCGCGATTTCTTTTTTCAAAATTCCAAATTTCAAAATCCACAAATTACAATTTCTTCCTCTGGCCAAGGTACCTCCGAGCTAGCATAGATGTGGAAGTACACTACCTAAACCTTTAAGGTCACGTCGCCAAGCTAGGAAGCTAGTGCACCTCAACATACAATGCCAACCTTGGCTCATTTTTGTGTTTCCATCTTGCAGACAAGAATCTTCTGCACCTGTCCATGTTAAGCAACCTCAACTCATTTCTCCATTTCCATCTTATGTACTAGGAAGCTTATGCATCTGTGCATCTTTAGCAACCTCAATTCATTGAGCAACATTACCTCATCGGAGGGATTTGTGTGGGTCAATAATCGTCGTCCACCTCAGTCTCACTTTGAAAAGCATTTTTTTTCTATCATCTCATGCTCTATTTTAAAGTTAGACTAATGGTGTTTTAATGAGTATTAACAATATTTTTGTATTACTGTGTTTTTTTAATTATTTAAAAATTTATAAACTTTGCAGTTGTGGGGCAAAGATTAATGGTGGTTGGTAAGGATTTAAACATGTTACTTTCTTTTTTTTACTTATATTAAATAATGTAGTGGTTCTTATTGATCTAATACCAGTATTCTAGATCCATTTTGCTGATGATAATAGAAATTATTCTGAAATTTGCATATAATTGTCATTTGTGTATTTGTTTAGCACTGTTTCATATATTGAATTTGAAATTCTGATACCAGGGGACAGATGTCGTACCGGATGTCACGACATCACGCTTCAGAACATGCAGATTATATGTGTCCGTATGAACAGATTAAACAAGTAAATAACACAAGAGAATTGTTTACCCAGTTCGGTGCAACCTCACCTACATCTGGGGGCTTCCAAGCCAGGGAGGAAATCCACTCTCAATAGTGTTAGTTCAAGGTCTAACAGCCCCTGTTTACAACCTTCTCACCTAACCACTACCCGTGCGATCTCTACCTAAGAGCCACTCTTAGATATGAGAACCTCTGCTCACTCCCTCTCACTCACACTCCCGTGTTTACAATCAAATCAAAGACACACCAGAGATCAACTCTGAACAAAAGAGATCAACTCTACACACTAGAGATCAACTCTAGACACAAGAGATCAACTCTACACACATAGGTCCAACACTTGATGCTAGGGTACCATCAAGGTGGCTCACAAAAGACTCAAGTCCCAAAAACTCACAAACTAACTCTTCAATCCCGGACTTGGTACAGAACTCGTGCAGCCTCCATGATTATATAGCAATTTGCGTTTCTGGGCTGCAACGGCTTGATGCTGGAGGAGATCTATCTTCTTCTGAAAAAATCTGCAGTTAAAGAACTAAAAGATAACTTTTGATCTTTTAGTTTGAATCTTTAATCTTTAACCTTTAATCCCTGAACGAACTCTTCTACTTTGAAATTCGAACTTTAATGATCTTTTAATTCGTTCCTAAAGATAGATCTTCTAATCTCTTGCTAACTGCACAATAATCTGTTAAAGATATAACAGATTTATATGTCCAGTATTTTCGGGCCGGATGTCAGGACATCGTGTCCGACATCGTGGATCCTGCAGCTTCACTTCTGCACTTGACTTTTATCTTGCATTGCACAGCAACTCCAGTATTCTCGAGCAGGATGTCAGGACATTGTATCCGACATCGTGGATCCTGCAACTTCAATTCTTCATTTGACATTTTATCTTGCCTTGTGCATTGTGCAGCCCGATCTTATTCCTTGACATAACGTTGGACATCATGTGCAGCAACTCCAGCTTTCCTTCATTGTCTAAGTGCTTATGTTTTAACAAAATCTTAGCCAACCTTTTAAACACTCAGTAGAGCTAAGCACTAACAGAATTCCATAGCCAAAATAAATGACGACAAGGAAACTTGGAAGGTTGTTATTCAACTTATAAACATGTGAACTATACCAAGATCACCTAGGTTTATGATTGAGCTAATTTTAGTTGACAAGAAGGTTAGGTTAATTGTTATTTTTCAGTATGTTACACCATTGGTTGTTGTTAGTTGTTTATAACAATACTTTTGTAAACTATGACTTCAAATGTTGATTGTCCAAGGTGAAAAAATTCTAGCTCAAATGAAAAATATTGATGTTCAAATGGAGAATGTAAATTTTCAATTTGGTCAAACATCTATTATTCAGAACTTTGAAGTAGAGAACAATAGTGGTCAGTATAAGGCTACACACCATGCTTTTAAAATTGACTTTGTGAAAGAAACTAAAATTACGTCACACAAAATATTTGAAATACCTAAGACAATGTACAATTTCACAATGTTTGATGCCATTGTAAATGGGTCTACCACCCCTGACTATTTAACAAGTACAATTTTTTAATATTTCAGAAATGATATTTTTAACATGTTAATGTCGTTATGTTGTTTAATTTTGGTTTTTCTTTGAAAATATTATTGGTGAGGTTGTTGAAATTGGTCCGTGGAACCTTCATGGGAAGCCAAAGAAAGTGGTTTTTATAATGACAAATGAATGGTATTCATTAGTTTATTATAACAATTAGAGCGGTTATTTAATGTCACCTGCATTTATAATTCATAGTAACGTTCATTAGTTTATTAATTCTTCATTCCTAATATGACATCGTGGAAGTGTCATTAATTGTACTTTGTGTGAGGCACTAGCTATGGAGCTTAAGGACTATTTAGATAGGCATGTTACTGGGTCGGTGGTGTTGTTGTTGAGTATGACTAAAATCAAATAAGCTAGAGATTCTATGTAGCCAATGATTAATGTAAAGATTGTTTCATTTGATATAGGCACTTATCCTATAGCAATACAAAATTTAATGTATGGTTCCAAAATATTTGTGAATAGCGACAGCAAGGAAATTAAGGAATTCAAGGATCAGTTGGCTGCTCTGTACTAATGAAATCTTTGTTATCATGTAGTTATCAGTAGTTAAAGTTTACCTATCATTACAACTATTTCTTATTTCATAATGGATCCAAGTCAACTAACGATGATTCCCTGCACCCAAAAAGGAAGTCAGATTTGTAGTTCTTCACTGTATTTTGTTGGATATCACTTTCTGCATAATGCACATGTCAAATGTTTTGATGAAATTAGCCAAGTTAAAAAGGTTTGAATTAATATTGGTACAATCTTTGGCTTTTAATTTTTTATTTATGATTTAATGTCCAGACTTTGTTGTAAGAGTGTATGTGTGTGATTGTGGCTACTATAACGAAGTTGTTGGTAGCCAATGGTTGGATTTATGATGCATGTCCCAAATGTAACAAAAATTTTGATGTAGAGGCTTTGTCTTTTATGTGTGTTGGTTGTGGTAATGAAAGTGCAAGTACAATACCAAAGTAAGTTGAGCTTGTCTGGTGTGTAAATAACAATTTTCATGGAATTAGTTTTATTATTTTTGTGTATAGCTCTTAATTCATCAAGTTGTGCCATAGGTTTCGTGTAGAGGTTAGAGTAGCTCAACCTCGTGAATCTACCATTTTTACATTCTCGGATCATGAATGTTATGCTCTGATAAATGGACTGCAACTAATATTAAGCATAAAATTATTAATGAGGTAAAGCATATTATATCTACCACCATGTGTCAATATTCATCTTACACGGATAATATTGTAGTGGCATATTAATGGTTTCATATATTTAATTACATAGGAAAAAGTTTTTTATCCAAGAGATATACAAGAAGCTCTTGGTCGAGTATTGGGAAAAAGATTGGCCTTCAGGTTGAAGGTAGTCCCTGGCAATACATGCCATTCTGTTTCTCAATTATCTCAAGATGAGGCATTATTTAGCTCTACTCTTGCTAAGCTTCCAAGCTTTGACCTTCAGGTAAGGTTTAATAAGTTGTTGCCTATTTCATATTGAGTGCATTAGTTACTAACTAGCTTAGTTATTATATTACTAAGGATGAAGTTGAGCTATCTATATCGTCGGTGCACGAGAATAATGATGCTATTGACAGTGTAAGTTATTTTGTGTTACTCATTGGTTTGATTTTTATTTAACCTATCAGGAATATTGTATGACTAATTGAATACAAATCATATTTTGATGCAGCAATGCTTCTCAGACATTGTTGAGTTTAATCCACATTTACCGGGATCCATTATAGCAGCCAAGCACAATTTGTCCCTATCTCATACTCAATTGGATGGCATATCATTTGAAGATTTATCATCAATACAACTATCCTCTGCTAGGGTAACCAAACATATCAAGACTAAGTGATAATGATGAAGCACTATTGATGTTTTTTTTTGGTTATGATGTCACAAACTTTTATTTTTGCGGGTATTTGGATCAATGTTTTAAGTACTTTGGTTATTCACACCTGTGTTGTGATAAAATGTGTAAAACACAGACAAAACATATGTGGATTGTATTAAAAACTTCATGCAATGTTTAATATTGATGAATTAAGAACTTGTGATGTTAACTCAAGCTGCATTTCAATTTGTGTTAAATACTATGTTGGGATAAAATAATATCAAAGTGAAAATGTGGAGTTTCATATATCTAAAATTGGATTGTGTGCTATCACAGTTTAAATTTGTGTTAAGTACTGGGTTATGATAAAATGCTATCATAGTTTAATATTTTGTTAAATACCTTGAAAATAAACAAGTTTGTTGGATTTTAAGACAATGTGATAAATGAATAATAATGTCAAACTAACTATTGTAGTGAAAATTCAATAATATTTGAAGATGATGATGACATTGATGTTTTGCTCTCCAAGCCAACTGTTACGGAGTCCATGTTTACTTCCTGGCTATTAACTAATAGCATTTCCCATGAAGGAAAACATCTAACGTATGTGCAATTCATAACAAAGTTTACATGTGTAGCCAAGGATAAACGTCGGAAGCCAGGTAAAGGAGGCTATACAATTGGAAGGCTTAATTGGATGCCTCTAAGTACTGGAGAATTGTATTATCTTAGGATGATGTTGGTTGTGGTTAAAGGACCAACCAGTTATGAACAAATTCGTACAGTGAATGATCAATTATATCCTTCATTTAGAGTAGCTTGCTTTGTTATGGGCTTTTTCTTGATGATAAGGAATACACCAAGGCTTTAAGAGAAGCATACCGTTGGGGTTCTTGCCAATTCCTAAGAAGATTGTTTGTAACAATTCTCGTATCTAATAGCATTGAGAGACCAGATCATGTGTGGTATGAGACACGGGAGTATCTAATTGATGGTATTCTACATCATCAAAGAAGGATTACAAACATAACAGGTAAAGTATACAAAAATCTTTACTTCTTTTATGAGTTCCAGTTATTGTTTAGAACTCAAAAATTAAATTTATTCTTTCTGTTCATAGATTTAGAGCTGGCAATTGAAGAATTGCAGAATTTGGCACTGCTTCAAATTGAAGAGATATTACAATCTAACAAAAAATCATTGAAGGATTATCCAAACATGCCTTTTTCAAGACATGTAGTGCGATCACATACTTTGCTTCTCTAACAAGTTAGCAATAAATATGTAATATCAATACAATAGAAACAATTAAGATGCAGATAGTAAGTAACATCTTTTTCTTGTGTATTGCAAATACAGATGAGCAAACAAATATCTTTAATTCAATCATGAATGTTGTCAATAGATAGACTGGTGGAATTTTTTTCTTGTAAAGGTATGGTGGTAGTGGGAAGACTTTTTTGTGGAAGACATTAGTCTCTGCATTGTGTTCAAAAGGCGATATTGTTTTAACTATTGCTTCAAGTGGTATAGTCTCATTGTTATTACCCAATGGTAGAACTGCACATTCCAAATTTTCTATTCTTGTGCCTACATTAGATAACTCCACATGTAATATCCACCAAGGTATTGAACTAGCTAAACTATTAAAGGCAACAAAGTTGATTATACGGGATGAGGCTCCTATGGCTCATAAGTACTATTTTGAATCATTGGATAAAACACTGAAGGACATTATGTGTATGTCTCATGTGGACAATGTTCCATTTGGTGGAAAAGTGGTTGTATTTGGAGGTGACTTTCGACAAATCTTACTTGTGATACCTAGTGGCAGTAGATTAGACATAGTGCATGCTACTATAAATGCTTCCTATCTGTGGGATTACTGCACAATGTTAAAGCTGACAAAAAATATGCACTTGCAATCCAATTCAATAATGTCAAAAGCAGAAGAAATAAAGAGTTTTTCTCAGTGGCTGATAGATGTTGGTGATGATGGATTTTCTAAGATAAAAATTATATATGAATTTCTAATTACAAATTTCACTGATCCTATTGAATCCACTGTCACCCATACCTACCCAAATATCCAGTAGAATTGTAACAATGAAGACTTTCTAAAGTCCAAAGCTATACTACCTTCAAACATTGACACTGTAGACCAAATTAATGACTATGTATTAAACATTATGCCAGGTCATGAGAAAGAATATTAAGTTTTGATTCCATTGACATGACAGATGTTGCATCAACTCTATGTTACCAAGCTATTACACCAAAGTTTCTACATCCATTAAAAACATTTGGATTACCTAATCACAAAATTAGGCTGAAAACATGCACATCTATTATATTGATTCAAAATTAGGATCAAGCAGAAGGACTATGCAATGATACAAGGCTAATTGTGTCTAGAATGGCTAATCATGTTATTGAATCACAAATTATTTATGGTAAAAACATAGGTAGTTTGGTGTATGTTCCATGAATGTCATTATCACCATCTCAATCTCCTTGGCCTTTCAAGATGATTAGAAGACAATTCTCAATTATAGTTTCATATGTCATGACAATCTATAAATCTCAAGGACAATCTCTTGAATCGGTTGGGTTATATCTACCTAAACCAGTTTTCAGTCATGGCCAACTTTATGTGGCATTCTCAAGAGTTCAAAGTAAAAGTATATTGAAAATTCTGATTCATGATAAAGAAGGAAAACTATGAAATATAACTACCAATGTGATTTTCAAGGAAGTATTTCAAAATCTGTAGTACGTGCTAATCTTTTTAAATCTTTATACAATTAATCAGGACATTAAATCTTGTTGATAATAATAATGTATATAGTGGATGCAGGATTTTTGACCATAATCTATTTTGGAAAAGCATCATCACACCAACTTTTTGGATGGTTTACTACATCACAATAAGTTGAAAGCTTTTTTTGGAGAGTTTACTACAACACAACTGACATGCTCTGCATCTTCAACAACCTCACCTCTTATTTTTGGAGAGTTTGTTACAACACAATTGACATGCTTTGCATCTTCAGCAACCTCACCTCTTATTAAATAGTATTAGAAGACATTAAATGAGTTATTTTGGAACAAATTCATACTGTTGTGGCACAATATTATTAATCAATTATCTCATAACCTTATATTTTGTGTGTACAATGATGTCTTCTAATACTAGGTTCACATAAAAAGGTCATAATTACTTCAAGGAATATAGATTCAAAGATAAAAATTAATTAGAATGTGGAGAATGAATCTAGAATGTAGAGTATTGATAGACCAATAATACAACCTAATCCTAAATAGCATGGAAACATGAAGGTAGTAAGGGAAGGTTAGTTATATAGAGAAAGTATAGATGAGAGCCAATGCCATTTATTTCATAACTTGTAACACTATGCCAGAGTATTAAGGTTTTCTGTCTCCAAACAACACTTGCAAAAAATATCTTAATTTAATATATAATTGGGATGAAAATGCTACTTTGGTCATTTTGATACAATTAGCAATTTGATAAAGGAACAACGTGAGAGATAGGTGTCGTATCTTCATTCTCCACACTCCTCAGACTTATTTTTAGCCTTTGGTCATTTTCAACATCTGGTACTTTATCACAATAGCATCAATACTCCTAAAAGTAAAGATAAACATATAGCAAAGATGACTAATCAATAACAAAATAGTAAACTTTGTTTGCAAAAGTGTAATAAATGATTTGGTGAAGATGTTACAAATATTTTGTTTTGATTTTCTACTAATTATGGCACTTCAATCATCTCATCCATTTTCTTTTGTATCATAGTTCAGTTTCATGGTTTAATTTTCTATGTATACACATTATTTGAGTTCCTTCTGTAAGATTCTCTTATAATACCTTGCAAGCAATTCTATAATTTCTTAATTTTCTAATCCTTTACAAATTCTAGATATATATCCTAAACATTTTGAAATTTATTTATCAATCTGATTTTAAGTAAATCATTTTCCAATGAGAAACTATTAGTTCAAATGGGGCTAATGGGCCTAATGGCCCTAATGATACTGAAACCTATTTCTACTCTGCATAATCCCATGTTTTTTCATCTTGGGTCTAATAATACTCTAATATTAATTTCTCAGTCTTCATTCCATGCACTATCCCACCCATTGGGCCTTAATAAGTAGCTCGTGCATTTGATACACAGTTATTATTCAGTTCACACATGACATCCTCAAACTTTTCAATTGCCTATTTCACGAGCCAATAGTGTATTCGATCACTTATCATTCGTTATATGTTGTTTCTATTTCCTAGAACACTTCTTTGCCTATTTCACTCACCAATTGTGATATCCATTCACCCTTGTCCAAAACACGAAAACTAAGACAGGGTTGGTAGACAAACAACCTATATCTCACGCGCAACCACAGGACATTGGTAGAGCACCGTCAGTCCATCTCACGGCTAATCACAGCAGAGTTATGTGATGCAATCCTACCCCCCAAGGGCATTGGATAGAAGACTCCAAAAAGATTGAGCCAAAGATGCAAGAGAAGGTCCTAGGGTTCTCATGAGCCTTAAGGTAGATTTTGGACCCATGGGCTAAGTATGAGCCCACTTATCTTTGTACATATTAGATTAGAATTTCATTATTTTTGGGCCTTGTATTTAGGGCTCCATAGTGTAGGTAGGGTACCCTAGAAATGTAGGATTTTTCAACCCTTGTATTTTAAGGCACCTAGACTAGTTTTTGTATTAGGGGTAGTTTTGTAATTTCACATGCATTAAGTGAATATTTGATGTGTGTTGAGAAATAAATTTAACTGAATTGGGATATGCCCAATCCAATTAAATTTTAGAGGGGGAGGTGAGCATTTGCTTGCTACACCTCATTGCCACATCATATAGTCAGACTTTGTGCATGTCTTTCATACTTTACATGCCTCATGACACCTAAGCACACTTAGTGGAGAATCTTGGACTTGATCTTGGATTAGTGGGCTGAATCATAGCTAAAATTCACTAATCATAATTAGTGAAAGTTTGACTCCAAAATTTGGCTCCACAAATTCAATTTCAAATTCAAGTAAAATTTGAATAGAAATTCAAATTTCCCCCCAATTTTGTGTGACACTTAGGCTATAAATAGAGGTCATGTGTGTGCATTTTTTCAACTTTGATCATTTGAGAATTACATTTCAAAGTTCAGACCTCATTTGAGGCAAAATTTCATGTGCATTCTCTCCCTCCACTCATCTTCTCCTACCTTCAAGCTCTTATCCATGGCTTTCTATGGTGGTGAGCTTGTTCTTGACTCATCTTCTCCTTGAATTGGCGTCTCCAATCATCTTTCTTCCTTCTCCATTCCACTTCCATTGATCTTCAAGAAGCAAAAAACTCCATTGATGAAGAAGATTCAAGGCCTTCAAGCTCCACATGGAGTTACATCATTACGCGTCGATCCATTTCACCTGGTAAGAATCTTCATACTACTGCACTCTAGGTTAAAATTTTGGATCATCTCTATCACAGACCAAAGATGATGTTATGGTTTTTAACTTGATGCAAAAAATTGATACTTTCAAAATAGGAATATCATTCTTCGATAACATAAATGGGTATGTGCATTGTGTCTTGCAACTCCGTGGCATGTACTAGACCAATCCCATATCTCTTGGTTTACTACTACTAGCTAGGCATGCATATTTATTTTTAAGCAGTTCTAGCTTTTAAGCAAAAGGGTAATTTTAAATCAGAGACTATATAATGCTAGATTAATAATTGTTAACTGAAACAAATTTAAGGCAAAAGATGTTGTGGATAAAGCGAGAAAAGATTCTCTATTTCTTTTTCTAATTTTTTTTGGTATATTTTTGTACACATTGGACTGACATATTGAAAATACTGAATCACCAGTGATAAATGTTTTTGCGGTGTCATTAGAAAAATTCTATTCTTCAGATACTCACTTCTATTTTGGGGTATTTGATTTATATATATGTCGACAATAATATTTACTCAAAAACCACATTTTATTATTGTTTATGGCTTATGTCAACACCCAATTGAACAACAAAAACATCACTACTAATATCAAAGTTGATACAGATTCTAATGTAAGTTTGTGTTGAACCTTTGTTGGTTATCTGCTCTTTTCAATTGACATTTGTATTCCTTTGCTTTGTTATTTATGTTCCATGTATAGTATTATCAATCCAATTTTTGTGATTGACATTTCATATTTGTTCAAGATGTACCAATTACCATGTACTCATTTATGAAAGGTGCAGGATTCACCCATTTGAATTTGGAAGGGATTACGGAATGCAAGATTGTTAATTACAATCATTAGAGGAAGTCTACAAAATTTGGTTGTGGATGAAGGTCTTTAGCATAATCACAAATTTTGGAAGCTGGAATGCAAATTATATTTGTGTTTCCAGATGCAACATCTAACTTTGTGTTTATTTTGAATTTGTTTGTAATTTAAGTACATTATACTATACTAATATCTATAAATTTTTGTTTATATCTCTTGGTGGTGTATTTTGTGGGAAATGATTCCAAGAATGCTTGTGTTAGGAATCTTTTTGTGAACTTATCATTTTGTGGATAGATAGTTTATTATATAAAATATATTGCGTATTCTAATTTTATTACATTGAGTTTTCATTTACTTCTTTTCAAGGATGACTTATGTTTTATTTTTAGAGCTTTTACAACTTTGAATGATAAGTTATGCCGTGTATAATTATAGTTGGTTTTCAACTCAGATGCTTGGTTCATAAATATTTAGTAACATGTGAAATGTTGTGTCTTGTGTTTTACATTTTAGAGGTTTTAGTTTTAACATTTCCTAATAATCTTATATTAGTTTTAGTTTTCGTTTACTAAATTTTACAAAGTTAAAGATTAGACTCAGTTAATAATAAGATCAAATCAAATCAAATGTCTAGTTTTGTTATTTATGTAATGAAAGTATATAATTACAGTAATTTGTTTTTTCCAATGTTTGGTGTATCAAACTAACAAATCAGTTAATAATAAGATATAATACAAATTATGTTTAAATAACAACATTATTGTTTTGTTAAAGTTACATATGATTTTCTAAAAATTAACTTTATGTTTTTTTTTATAAATTATGAAAACTATGCAAAAAATATAATTTTAACTAAATTATATCAAATTATATTTTATTTATGTAGTTGATTTTCTTAAAATTATAATATATATATATATATATATATATATATATATATATATATATATATAAGATTTTTGAAATAGTAGTTATTTTAACATTCAACTAATTACCTATAATAGATATAAAGAGAGAGTTTGTCATACCATGTTACTTAAGAAATATACTAGACAAACAAAATATAACAAAAGATAGAATAATGTTAGCATATCTTGTTAACTCAATAAAATGATAAATTATAACACTGTATGATTTTTTTTTTCTTATTCTATCATATTCGACCAGGAGATGAGTCCTAAATTTCCTTAAGAAATAGAGATTAGAGTCTAAAAACTCATATGGTAGACTTATTTAAAAAATTTAAAGTTAAGAATTTTAATAAAATAATTTAAGTTATAAGATGTATTCACAATTAAGTGCAATAATAAGATTTCAACATAATTTAATACTTAAATTCAAATAAAGGGTAATCTAACACTATATATATATAAGACATACAATATCATATCCAGTAAAAAAAAAGAGATTCAATGTTATTAAATGCTTGCAATATGTAATAATATTTAAAACGTTAAATATAATTTTGAAAGAAAATAAATCATTACATAAAATATAAATATATTTTATGATAATTTCAAACCAAACAATAAGAAAATAAACAGTAGTTTTAATATATTGATAGGGTTGTTCACAGATTGGATTTGATCCGTTTTGAAGAGAAAAATCATCTAATCTAATCATTTTGGTTTTATTGATTTATCATCTAATTGATTTAGGTTTAAATTTTAATCTGATATGATTTAAAGCAATTTCGATTGGATTGACTTTCGATTTTATTCTTACTTTTATTAAAATATTAAATAAAAATATAAGATATAAATAGTAAATATAATTAAAAATATCAAATATTTAATTTATATGTAACTATATAACTAGTAATAGTATATTTTCCCATCTTAACTCAAATAGGTAGTAAAAAACTAATTGTATTTTTTATAAATAGGTATAAGTTATATGATAATTTTACAAATACATAGGAAATAAAAATAAAAATGAGTGATTTTATAAATATATGAATATATATATATATATATATATATATATATATATATATATATATATATATATATAAATTCAGTTTGAATCAATTTTTAAATTCAAATCTGAAACCTGATTTGATCCAATAAAAAAATTAGTTTTTTGATTTTTTTAATCCGTTCAGTTTTCCGTTTATTTAGTTGTCGGTTTTTTGGACCAATTTCTTCGATCCACATTAAATTTAATCGGTTTATGAATAATCCTAATACTGATCATAAAAAATAAATAAAAACTAGGTTAAAATATGTTTGTGATACCTAATAAATACCCAAATTTATATTTGCTCCCTAATAATTTTTTTCTTCATATTTGTTTCCTGATAAAACAAAAATTTTGTTTTTTTTGTCCTTGACACTATTTTTTATTCCCAGATAAATTAATGAATTTTGTGTTTATATCTTGATAAATTTTTTTCATTTGTTATTAAATAAATTTTTTTATTAGGAAGCAAATACAAAATTCACTATTTATTAGGAACTAAAATAAAGTACCAAAAATAAAATTATTGTTTTATTAGAAAATCAATGAAAATAAAATTACCAGGAAGACAAAGTTTAAATATTTATTAGTTATTAAAAATATATTTTAGCAAAAAAATCATCTTAAAGTGACTATATGCGGTTATAGAATGAAAAATAAGCCCGTAAAAGTAAAATATAAAATTTTATAATGTAAAAAGGTATAATACTTTTCAAATAATTAACACAAGTTAATTATGTTTTTTTATCAGTAAATATTAATTTGTTAGACTATATATTAGTTTTTGTTAGCCGTTAGTGGAGGGGATCAAGTTGGTAACCTTTCTGTTGGATACCAGAGTAACAGAATAATAACTCACGATTAAAATATGAAATGAAAAAAAGAGCATATGAGATCACAATGGAATGGAAAAGAAAAGAATTGTACGAAGTGGAAGAAATTACAACACTTCTCTAACTAAACATAAACACAAAGAGAGATCAGACTAACACTCTCTCTATATTAATACAATTACTAAGAGAACCTCAAAGGAAAAATTATTTTCTCAAAGTAAAATAAAGCAAATATAAAAGATGGAGAAGAGAAATTTTAGGATGCTGACTAAGGGACCTACCAAGAAAAAAATCACTATACCTAGGAAAATTTAACCAACAAAACAAAAGCATGAAGAAAACTGGGATACACAAAACGGTAACCTAACTGCTTATACTATTATCAATTAAACAAGCAAAAAACATTTCCTTTGTCTTTTTCTTACATCTTTACTTTCTTTCTAGCTTCTTCAGCACGGTGCTCTTTACTTTCAACGCCAATTTTCTAATTAAAACTTGAATGATCTTATTATCTTAAAACCATTGTGAAGAACTTTGCGTATCTCTTACATCTTTACGTTTTTCCTTCTTTTGGGAGAAGATGCTACTCTTTAATTTCAACGGTAATTTTCTTTAAATTTGAACGACCACGTACATTATCAGAAACTATGCTTATTTTTTTTTTCCTTTGGTACGGATAGAAACTATGCTTAATTTGATTGGATTTAATGTTTACTTAGATGAACAGATTTGGATGGATTTTCGCAAATTCAAACATTGTAATTACTAATTCTTTTGCCGTTAATTTCTCATTATCTTAATAGTTTGATTTTTAATAAAAGATACAAAACTAATTTTACCAATTTTTAATTTTATTTCCCTTTTTTCTTAATCAAACAAGGAAAAATAAGAAGTGTAGTCTTCTCTTTCAGTTTCTTTGTCTTCAATTTTTCTCCTCTTCTAGATCCGCTGCACTCTTTTTCCTGAATTAAACGAAGCAAAGTCGTACTATATTATTTATTGCTCCATCAGTTTCCTTCCGGAATACTATTTTTTTCTTTAAATCCAGCCAAATGCTGAAGTAATGGCCATATTTGTTCACGCCACACCCAAATATATTATTCTTAGCCGGAATAAGAAAAGAAAATGGTTTAGAATTCTCTTCTTCTTTTATTTATTCCAAATAAATAAATGAATTTATATTTAATCAGTCATATATTTTGCATATTATCATATAGAAATGTATTAATATACATCAATAGTTTTCTTAGCAAACAATTACGATGACAGTAATTTTCTTAATAATTTAGTAATACATCATTTAAGACTTACATAAATTTATTATGTACATTAGTGAATCAAAAAATCAGATTCACAAAATTATGACATTAAACAGAAACATCCTTTCTCCAGTTAAAAACAAATTAACAAAGCAAATTGATCAATCTAAAATTGTCACTAACCAATCTCAGTGTCATTGATCAAGTCAACGATTGACAAATCTCAATTATATTAACTAACCTAAGAATTATTTATTACTTTTTCACTTAATTTATTGAGACTAATGGAAAATAGCAAAACAATTGGAGAAGATATTAATTAGAC
The DNA here is from genome assembly GCF_000004515.6 of Glycine max. NCBI lineage: Eukaryota > Viridiplantae > Streptophyta > Magnoliopsida > Fabales > Fabaceae > Glycine > Glycine max. The sequence goes on along the minus strand of NC_038243.2, from coordinate 33,867,282 downwards.
CAAACATAGGTGAAAATGATGCAAATATAACAAAATTCCAATCAAAAGGTGACTTCTGTATATTCTAATAACCAAAATCATTCCCAATAGTCAAATCTCCATTCTCCACCCCTTTCCACTCTCATTCATTTTCCCCTGTCCTCTCTCTGTCTCTATCTCCCTTATATATTTATACCCTCATTTCCCCAAGCCGCCACCCATTTCTTGAAACTCACAATCCCAATTGGTAAACAACACTAAAAAGGCATGGAAATGGTGGTGGCAGTGCCTCCTCCTCCACCTTCTTCTTCCATGGACTTTAACTTTGATAGCAACTGTTCCTCTCCTTACATCACTGCACCTTCTAGCCCCCAACGCTTTGGCAACTTCTTCTTCAGTGCTCCCACTAGCCCCACTCGCAGACACTCCTCTGCTTCCACTCCCAACACCACCGAAGACGAGTTTGAATTCGACTTCAGTGGTCAACTCCAGAGACCTTCCCTTTCCGCCGAAGAACTGTTCCTTGGCGGAAAGATTAGACCTCTCAAACCCCTTTCCCCTTCGTCGAATAAAAGAAGAGAGAAAAGGGTTATCGAAGAATCATCATCACTATTATCATCACCACCTCCACAACGTAAGCTAGGTAGGGAAAGAGCTTCATCATTTTCCATTTCCTCTGCTACCCCTTTAAAAGGTCGCAGAGGAAGTGGAATTCAAGTCGTGTCTTGTGATGACACGTCATCACAAGGGGAGAAGAGTAACAGCAGCAAAACCTCGGAAAGTGTTTCTAACTCCTCGTTTTTGTCGTCGATTTCGTTCGGGAAAGGGTACCGAAAGTGGAGGCTGAAGGATTTTCTTTTGTTCCGAAGCGCCTCCGAGGGAAGAGCTTCGGACAAGGATCCCTTTCGGAAGTACGCGGTTCTGTCCAAAACGACGGCGCACGAGGATGTCCGGAACGTGAGTTTCCGGTCCGCGGAGAGTTCCGGTTCGGTTTCGAGACGGAGAGGACCGGTTTCGGCTCACGAGTTGCATTACACCGTGAACCGGGCTGCTTCAGTGGAGTTGAAGAAGAAAACGTTGTTGCCTTATAAGCAGGGCTTGTTGGGGTGCTTGGGCTTCAACCCTGGCATGCATCACTTAAGCGCAAGAATTGGGTCTTAGTTAACGTTTTGATTAAATTGTGATTTTGGTGATAGAAACCTTAAAACAATTTAATGTTATGATAAATTACAAGCAAATGTGAGTAGTGTGGTCACAGCTATCATGGTCTCTCGACTCTGCTTTCTCCACAATGTTAATATTATTATGATAGTGATTGTTGCCGTGAATGGTAATTTCAAGTTTTGTTTTTTCAATTTTCTTTATATATTCTCATTTTTTTGTTGTTGGTTCTTTCTTGGTTATATTAGAATTTATTTTTTTTCAGATATACAAAATTAAGTAGATTTGAAAACTTTTAAGATTAGCTTTGGTATTTGTGATGTCACCATCAGCCTAATCCTGTTTTTGTCTACACATTAACAAGTTGTGTGATACTTTTGCACGTTGCAAAATAATTTTCATATTTTTTTATATTCTTTGCGTGTATTTATGACTTTGCTCTGTGGGTAAAAGCGTATTTGTCAAACCATGTACCGAATTTAGGACAGTATTGAGGATTTTAAAATTGAAGGTTAAGTACTCTTTCATAAGTGGGTTTTATGTTTTCCACCCCAAACAACCTGCTACCCACCATAATGTGTTTCCATTAGGTACTTGTATTTGGTGATTGCTAACAGTTTTTTTTCCAAGTTAAAAAGTTTACGGTAACGCCCACAACATAGCATGCCAAGAAAATAACTAAGAGCTTAAATGAATATATGGACAAATTAAGCATGAGCTTAGAAATGAAAAAAAAAAAAAGAAGCTTTTATTCGATATCAGTAGGATGTTGAATAATGATTGTAATATTTCTGTACAGAGCAAGGATTGACGTTGAGTTGGGCACCCACAGTCTTTTTTTTTTCCTCTCTAAATATAGTGTAAGACTACGTGTGAAAATTCCTGATTATTATACCATCAGCAAATATTGCGACGAGAGACATGTTAATTATACTTTAATTTACTTTTGTATAATTTACGAAAAGGGGTTAGAGAAACATGTAATAAAGAGAAATAAAGAAAAATAATATTATAAAAATTGTTACAAAGAATGTTATATAAATAATATAACTATTGTGATGATGAACTGAAACTTTGGAACATACCATGATTTGAAAGAAAAAAAGATGCTACCCACATGCACTCATGTCTCTATAGTTTCTTCACATGTAGTGGGTTTTATTTGTCGCCTTGTCATGTACAGGCAGAGCATTATCCCAATTACAAGTCTCTGAAAATGTAGGTTTTTCTTTTTCTTACATGAAGGGAAGTCATTCTTTAATCTAATCTTTCAAATTTGCTGCCTTGTAATATACCCTCTTCGTCTCCGGCCGCTTATGGTCCTCTAATTATATTATCATACCAAATAAAAATTCAATAATTTTAATCCATTTATCTTACTAGGTACTAGTATTTTCATCTTCACCTGATTACACTTCTACTATTGCATGATGCCAAGTGCCAACACTTGGTAACTTTGATTGTATAATTTATCATTATATTAACTAAACTTTTTGGAATATATCAATTAAGAACTTCTACCATCAGCAATTAACTAGGGACTCAAACCTATGTTGAACCATTTTAATAAAAGAACAATGTTAAAAAGATAAAATTGTTCGCTGATTAGAAGTCCTGCAACAATACTTGTGCAAGAAATTAAATTTTATTTGGACCACTCTCATAAAGTCTGAGAAGACGCACTGCTAGTGCTGAAGCAAGTGGCATGGCCACAGCCATTGAAGTTTGCTGCACCATTACAATTAAAGAGTCCTCAGTTTTATTGGATGGCAACTCATATATATAATGTCCTCCTTTACTTCTATATCGAGATTTCATTATTATACTTTGAGCCTTTGCCTAGTTGCCTATAGGCTATAGGAAAGTACTTACGTACTTGAATGTATCAAATCAAAATTTAGTCAATGAAATAATTGAAATTTTCGAGTGCGTCAGTAAAAAGAAATTGGTGAGAATTATGTTATATTAAATATCAAATTGGTATAAGAGTTAGAGATGTCAAATTGGAAAAAAAAAAAAAAAAAAAAAGAGAGAGTCGTCAAATTCAGCGCCAAAATATTCAGCATCATGTGAGCAACAAAAGGAGTCAGTTTTGTTAGGAAGTGAGATGTGATAAATAATTATAATATTTTTTTTTTGTCATGTTTTAAATCATAGAAAATAAATTATTTACTGTCAATTTAAAATGATTTTAGACTGTTATTTCATAATAAATTATTATATATGATAATTAATTAATTTTTATAATAACTATTACTTGAAAAATCTTACTAATGACACTTTTTATTTTGTCTTGCTTACAAAAGATAGCCATTAAATTCTTTCAATTATATATATATATATATATAAATTTAGTTACGAGGAGCATTTAATGGATACTCACCATCACCAAAAAAGGCTTATAGTATTTGGAATCTTTATTGAAATGGGTCTTTAGGAAGGAGCAGGTGCAACCGCTCTCATGAGATATCAACTGGCGCAGTCACAAATTCATTAGAGTTGATTATTCAATTTTAGACAAAATAGCAAGTGTTAGACCTACCAAGAAAGAAGTGCAGAACATTTTGAAGTTATCATACAAGGGTGTAGATAAGGGGTTCAAATTTCCAAATTGTAATCCCTGCGAAATGAATGTGAAAGTTATGGATACCTAACTCAAAATATATGAAGAATTTGTTGGGATATCTTTAATTTTCTTTATGCAAAAGTTAAAAATTCACAAGTTTATAATTTAGGATAATTTATTAAAAGTCCTAGGATTTATAACATATTTGATTATTAAGGATTAGATTAAATATTTAGATTTGTAGTTGGTTCTTGATCTAAGCATTCTTTGACATTTATTGTAAGATCTTTGCGGTTATCAATCACTATCATCAACAATGACATTATGGTTCTTTCTCAACTAAAATCTCTTTATTTCTTAATAGGACTTTCATAACTATTCAGACATGGAGAAGAGAAACTATGTGTAACAGCTAGGTATATTGGGGACTATAGTCTTCTTATAGCGTGTTAACCTAATAGGGTTCTCATTATCTCCAAATGGGCAAATATTGACATTTGCTCGTTTAAGTTCATATCATCTTATCATCTTATTTAGTTATTTAACAGACTCACTTAATTTGACTGCATAAAATAGAATCCACTAATGATAAATAACTAATATAATTATCTTATAATATTAGCCCACATTAATTATTGGAATAGAAAATTTCAACAATCTCTCGCTTAGGCTACATATCGTAACAATTATATCAAAAAAAATTAGGCGTGCATTCGTATGCTATTTACCTTTAGACTTTCACCTTAACAACCTGGTTCATCCCATGTATCAATAATGGGATCATTGTGGCTTTCACCACTACAACAAATGTGACTAGACCCCAATGACCACCACATCAATTCAATGACGACATAGGTCAATATGAATAAGCCACATGAAAATTACATGCAATGTGATCTCAGTTGTGCCTATTTCCAATTGGTCCAACTTAAGTCTTTAGCAAGATCAATCTTAAGTCCTTAAGTACAATTTAAATATTGCAGTTAAACAAACAAGTTTCATAATAAACTTATAAACTGTAATCTTTATTTATGAAGAAAATCGAATACATGAAATCTGAATCCAAACATAGAACATAAAGATTCCTACTAAACCAAGGCAACAACTGAAACAACACCATACGAGCAACGTATATGCTCACATTTTAAGTGTTAACCATTAATTAGTGGGTCAACTAGAATACAAATATCTTTATTTTTCTTAATTCTTTCTTTAACAACCATAAACTTTGTGTCATTAACATCTGACATGGTTGAACTCTTGTTGTTGTTGGAGTATAATCCTACTGAGTTATTATCACAATAAATACTTAATGATCTCTTAATGTTTGTAACAAGAGGCAAGCCAATGACAAAATTTAGCAGTCATATCATATGGTTTGATGCCTCAAAACAAGATATTAATTCCACCATCATGTTTAAAGATATATCTCAATGTGGAGTCTCTTCTATTTAGGCATCCCATCAGAGTTAGAATATATTATGATCTCTAAAATACATTATGATCTCTAAACTTCTAGACTTCTAATATGTATGGATGTAGTTTCTTATTCTCTTCAAATAGCGCATTACATGCTTTACTACTTTCTGATGCGGCATACCATTATTACTCACACATCTCCCTAGGTCTCCTACTAAGAAAAAGCTATTTAGGATGAAAACAAACTTAAGCATATATAAAACTCCCCATAGCTAAAGCACAAGGAATCATTTGCATCTATTCTTTTTCGAGATCACTAATGGGGTACTGTTTGACACTAACTTGTCTCCTTTACCAACATGTGTATCTTCTTGTTTATTATTTTTCATTTTGAATATATCCAAAACTATATTATGATTAGAAAGTTTTCATCGACATATATAATACCAAAAGGATAATTTTACTCCCAATGAAATTTTGGTGTATGCAATCATCAACCAAAATTGCCTCAAAACCATAAGAGGTAATAACTTGATGATATTTGTAGTACCATTGACCTAAACGAAGCCTATTTAAAGTCATAGATGATTTCTTTTAGTTTGCACACCATAAACTTTGAATTACCTTAACAAAGTTTTCTAGTTGCACCATATTGTTTCATCAATGTTATCATTTAGAAACATAGTCTTTGCATCCATCTAATGCAACTCTAAATCAAAATGAGTCATCAGTGTCATTATAGTCTTAAGAGAATCTTTCTAAGAAACGAGAGAAAAATCTCTCTATAATTATTGTCTTCCTTTTAAGTAAAGTGTTTAACAACAAGATTATTTTTATATATCTCAACATTACCCTTTGAATTCCTTTAAATTATAGATATTTGTTTAGAACTTATGGGGTTCGTACCTTCAGGTAATTTGACGATATTCCAAAAGCCATTGTCAACCATTGATTTTATCACATAATTAATAGCAATAATCCACTTTTTTAGGGTTAGAACAATGTTACTTGACTAAAGTGGATTAGATATTCCTTAATCAACCTAATGTCATATTCTTGTTCTTAAAGAGATGCACCATAATAATCCAAAGTTGCATTTCTCCATTTTCTAGTGGATCTTCTAAATGATACTTTTTGAGGTGGTTGAGTTTGAACTATATGTGGTGTTTAAGGAGGAATCTCAATATTGTCTTTTCCTTGAATGATATCGAGAATAACATCATTATTAATTACTAGATATGCTTCTTGTACAATGGCAAGTACAAAGACTTATCCATTATCAATAACAGGTTATTTTTTAAGGATAACACTCTTTATGTTTCCTTCCCCTCCAAACTCAACTTCCTTAAGGAATTTTGCATTTTCATCTCAAAGAATGATCTTATATTGGGATTATAAAACTTACACTCATGAGAGTGCTCAATCTAAACCAACAAAGTAGTAACAATATTTTTAAGTCTAGTTTACCTTAATGCGGCCTATAAGGCCTTGCTTCAGCTAGACATTCCTAAGTGTGCATGTGTCTAATGATGGGCTTATTCCGAATCCATAGCTCATAGGGGGTTTAGTGACTACTTTAATTGGTACCTTGTTAAGGATATAAACTACAATCTTTAATGTATTTCCCCAAAGTGATTCTGGTAGAGAAAAATCATACTTCTTACCATATCCTTAACAGTCCAGTTTCATCATTTTGAAACTTTGTTTATGCTAGGTCTGTCCAACATTGTATATTGTAGACAATTTCACACTTATTGAAGAAAGAAAAAAAAAATGAAGATCTCTAGACATTGCTCACCTTATCTGTTATATTCACCATAGTATTCACCATCAAAATCAGATTTGACAACCTTAATTTTCTTTTCCAATTGAAGTTAAACTTCATCTTTGAAAGACTTGAAAACATCTAGAGAGTAAGACTTCTCATCAATTAAAGAAAGAGTAATTGTCTATAAACATAATAAAAAATATGTCCATTCCATAAATCCCTAGGGAAAGGACCATGAATACCTTATGAATTATTTCTAAGATATCCTTAGCTCTTTTGACACCTAAATTCCTTTTGTTTGTTTTTTTTCCCCTTAATACACTCAATACAAATTTAAAAATATGAAAAATCTAAGTGTCCAAGAATTTTCTCTAGCACAAGCTTCTGAGTTCTCTGTATAGAGGTGTGACCTAAGCGCCTATGCCATAAAGTGATGAAATTATCATTTAATTTATGTTTTGTACCGTGCGAATCCTTCACAACATTTAATCATAGGAACACTCAATATCAATTAAGGACCCATAATCAACATCATTTGAATCACAAGAGAGATTAACTTTATTATTTCCAAATGAACAAGAATAACTGGATTTGTCCAAAATAGAAATAGAAATTGATTTTCGTCTAATAAACGGTGCAACACATGTCTCAACCAAATCCAAATAATAAGTATTTAAAAACAACTTAAAAGTTCCTATAACTTCAATTGCAATTTTATTTTCATTGCCCCATATAGATGATTCTTTTAGCATCACTTGACAAATGACTCCACAAGTAACCTTACAAAAACATACTTATGTGAGTAATAGCACCAAAATCTATCCACCAAATGCCCTTGGGTACGAAAACTAAATTATTTTTAGAACAAAAAAATGAGAAGTTGACCCTTCTTCACACATCAAACAGTGTACTTGGGACACTTTTAATTCATATGTCCCACCATTTTACAAAAGTAACAAGTAAATTATTTATCTTGCTCTTGTGTTACTACTTTAATAGATAAAAACTTTATGCAATATCCTCAACTCTCTTCCTTTTCTTATTAAAAAAAGACCTAGTTTGATCTAGTATCATGATAAATAAAGCCCTATTAGTGTTTTTCGTATAGTTAAGAAAAATTGTCCAATTCCATGCAATTAAGAAAATTCTCAATTGACTCCTTTTAAACTAACAGTTTGGGATTCCAAAGAATTATGAGTAGTGACAAAAGAGTGGTAGCAACAACTACTAATGAGAGAACAATAAACATACAATGCACAATTTATCTTTGAACACTTCATAGTTCACATGGAAAATCAATCCATATAATCACCACATTTACCATCGCAAACATGTAATTATCCAGTCAAATTGTATATTCCTTTGGGCCGAACACAATTCGCAATAATAATTTCACACAACATCTATGCAAATTCAAATTAACCTACGCAACAAAGGTTACTTTGGCAACATGTTATTTCAATTAATCCAATTTAAAATACGAGACAATTTAATTGAAATGAGATGTCTTAAACTTACACATTTTACACATAAATTACAAAACCAAAAATTGTAGGTGTACATTATTTGTTTAATGATTATGTAATCATTAAACAATCCTCAAGTGAAAAAATGTATTTCCAAAATAATTTTCAATTTCACAAGACTTTATATATTGTATATAATCATAAAATATTAATTCCAAATTAACATAATAAAATTGCATCACAACTATATATAATCAACTCCCCAAATTCCATGCAATTTTTTAAAACACACACACACACACACACACACACACACACACATATATGGTGAATAATATTTCTTTATATCCAAAATTCAAATGACATTAGTGGTTGATTAAAAAAATATAATGAAATACAATCATTTAATTTACAAACCACATGCACATATGGATACAATGATATATACTAATATTGTATCCAAATCAATATTCCATACATTGATCTTGTATCAGCCATAAGCCATATATTTGATAAGTCAATAACAAAGAAGTGTTCCTAATATATAATGTTTACGAATAAAATATATGTAACATGACATGCAAATATTTTAAATAATAAACCCATCACAAGATACTCAGCACATGCAACTTTAATTTTTAGTCTTCGGACAAAGAAAATAATTTGTAATTGGTACTCTGAAGATCAAATATTGACAATTAGTTCGGTCAAATAATAGTGTTTCTTTGGATTAACCATTATTCACATGAAAATACTTTATAATTGTTACATATTTATCATCACTGGTATGTTATTATTTGGTCAAGTTGCGTCTTCCTTTGAGTCGAACACAATTCACATAACTACAAGAAAATATATCTTTTATGTTGAAAAAAGTTGTGACTAAAAACTTAAAAAATCTTCAAAAGAAATATTTAGTGACAATATTTTGATTTGTCACCACTAGTCAGTAATATGCGACTCACTGTTATTATAAGAGTGACGATATTTTTGGTTGTCACAAAAATACTACTTTGTTGTGAAAACAAATATCGTCACTAGTATTTTTATATAATCACCACCAATGTCCTATGAGATTTTAGAATGACAAAATAATTAATGATACAATGTTATTATTAGTGTCAATTTTTCGTCACAACTAATTACTAATTGCAATTACTATGATTTTTATTACTATTTTTAAATAAAATATTGTTTTATTATCAATATTATTTTTTAAATATATCAATAATGCATTGAAAATTATTTTTAAATGCTGGAATAGTTATCATTGAAATAAAAGTAAAAAAATCAAATATATCAAAGTTTACATTAAAATATAACAAAGTCATTACATGTTGAACGATAAACTAAAATAATAGTATCCAAAAATATGTAAATCAAATACATTAATGCAATATTTAGATTCTCATAAAAATAATAAAGCCAAGTACAGAACATATAATATTAAAGTCTCAACATCATAATAAAAAATAGTATCTTCATAAGTTTCAATCCCAAAACGACATAAGTAGTATCTTCGTACATTTCAATCCTGCAAATAAATATAAAAAAATAAGATAAAAATAAAAAATTGATATTTTGGTTTTAGAAAAATGACCACATAATAAGTCTAAAAGAAAATATTCAATAAAGGAGTTTCGTATTACTAACCTAAGCACTTGAGTTAGTAGGTGATTCAGATGTCGACAATTCTTCCAATATGCCTACAATTTGACACTTTACTTCATTTTCAAGATTTTGCTTCATTTGTTCTTGGTTAGTTTCAATCAACTCTTATTGGGATTGTACTTCAATATGAAGTTGGGTAATGACATCCTCTTGCTTTTTTGTAATATTTGTCAACTTTTACACTTCCAACTCCAAATTATTTGTCCGATTTTGTGTATTTTCAAGTTGATTTTGAATAATTTATTTGTGTGAAAACTTTTTTGTCATTGGTATTCTACCAACACCTAAAGAATGGTTTGACTTTCTTCCTAATACCATGGCAAAATGTTCAACAAGTGGTACATGAGCTTTTGAAATTTCCTCTTGATATGTATCACCCACATTCTCCAAAGCTTCCTCGACAATGTGGAAAAAATATGTATAATTTTCATAATTACATTAAAATCTTCACATTATTAGTTGACAAGTGGAAAGAAAAACATTTCACAAAAATATAACTAGATATGATATCATAATACAATTAATATCTTTAACTCTAATATTAACATCAAGACTTTAAAATGAATTTTTTCTTTACCATGATTTCTTCTCCTTTTGGAATGCACCAAGTTCCATTAGATCTCATATGTGTGTGACCTTCCAAACTTCCACAGCATCTAGCCATTCACCCGATATTGAATCTTCTTTATATTCAAATTAAATAATATAAAAATAATATAATCTAATGCATGATGCCTTTATATAAATTTCACCAAACTTTCATATATCATAAAAACAATCACAAAATAAAAAATGCATTATTATTATATAACTTATAAGAAAATGAATATAAAATATTAAAAGATGTTACCATTTCAAATGCCTTTTGCACAATTGATTTTGTGCCAATAATTGATTTTATTTCTTGCTTGCTTCTATTAGCTTTATTTGTAAAGCTTCTTTCCTAAATCAAAGTATAAATGATTTTATATTATAAGTATAAACCTATTAAAAAATTCCGTTCAAAATAATAAGATAATTTTACCTGAAATTTTGAACCACTCCACTTGTTTTTAATGAGCCAATTCCAATCTTCTGGAGATACGTATTTTGGTCTATCATTTTCTTTAAGATAAGCTTGATGTAAATGATAAAGCTTATTCTTGTATTGAGATTGAATTTTCTTCATTGCATATTCTCTTTCCTCGCCAGATAAACTAAAAGCATCCTTATATCAAACGTTTTCACCAGCAAAAGTAAAAATTAAATACTATCAAGATACATTATCAAACCAATTTGAAGATATAACTAATATTCAAATATATAAATAAATTAAATATAATTAACCTAATTATATACTAACATTCATATGTCGCCACATTTCATCTACACCATCCTTACTAATTTCACTCCAGCGATTAACTTGTAAAGGAGCTTTTTGGCGAATATACACTTGTGCCTCAGACTTGAAATATTATGTATGTTTTCCGCAAATCTTATAAAATGATGGAGGAAATTGGATGTCGATGTTTTTTCCCTTTGCAATAAGACTTTCCTTTTTCTTTTGAAATTTTGCATTTATTATATGCCCACGTCCCTTCCTTGTGACATGCGTGCCTAAAATAAATAAGATAAGTTATAACATTTTCAATGATAATTTTTTATTAAAGATTATTCTATAAAGGTACCTGCATTTGATTCAACTTGTTATACATTGGTCAATTCTGAGACATGAGATGCATTATTAGGTAAAGACTCATTCACTTCTTTATCAAGAGATTGGTGTATGAATGGATCATTATAGACTCTTTTAGAATTCAATATCCATGATTTCATCATCTATCAATTACAATGATTAATCATAAAAATAAGAAATAAAATACAAGTTAAACTTGTGTATAATATAAACTATAATTGTAATAAATCAAGAAATTCTGAATATTTAATGGAAAAATTATATTGAAAAAATTTCAAGACTTACTTTTCTTTTTTGTGACTCAAGATCATTTGTAGCACCAAACTCATCACGTTTGTCATTCTCGTAATTTTCACTTGAAGAATTTGATCCAAGTCCCCCTTCATATTCAGGTACATAGTCTTCATCATTATCATTGGCATTCTTTTTATCCTTTTTTCTTAGCTTTTTGAATTCTATCCTTGAAAATGGTAGCCAATTTGAACAACCCTAAAGCTTCTATTTTTGCTTGATTCTCTGCAATTCTCCACATTCTAAGTTCTTCGTATTTGGAACCTTCATCCTTTGACATTATTTTCTCCTTCTCCAATATGAGGGAAGATTTCTGGTTCCAATATGTTCCTTAGCTTCTTTGTGTGGATGCTTTTGTTTTGGAAGTACGTAGGTGGAAGGTTATAGGTGAGTTTCTTTTTTATAATTATTTTTTAAACTTTTCTAGAGAACTGATAGTTTACTAAGAGAGTGGGTGAGAGAGGTTAATTAATAATGGAGAAGTGTTGTGTGATCTGATTACAATATAATCGTGGTTATATGTAGTTGGACGAATGAGATGGAGAAAGAGAGAATTGGATGAGCAAATGAAAGGAGCAAAGAATGGGGTCCATGTGATCTTTAAAACAAACAAAATATTTCCATTTGAAACAAACATTCGTAAAATTAAATTTTTTCATTAACTAGCATAAATGGTAGTAGCGGTGAATGAATAATTTTTTTTATCAAATAAGGCAAGACATAGTTCTAATTTTATAAAAAAAAATGTAAATATGCTTTTAGTCCATAATAAATTAGTTAAATTTTGTTTTGGATTTCTAATATATTTTTTTCATCAAGTTCCTAATAATACATAAATTTTATTTTTAGTTATTGTTATTTTATTTTAGTCCTTATTAAATTTTTTTCATTTTCTACTAGTCCCTTGGAAAAATACTTGATAGAGACTAGTAGAAAATGATCTACATACTATAGAGACAAAAACGAAAAAAATAGATATATTAGAAGGATTAAAACATAAAACAAGGACAAAAAATTAATTTTCTTATTTTATTAGGGACTTAACGCAAAAAATAATTTTATTAGGAACCAAAAATAAAATATGTTAATTTATCAAGGACCAAAAATTTATTTAAGTCCAAAAAAAACTCTAGTTTGGTAGATAAATTTTTCTTAGTTTTCAATTATAAGTTATTAGTGTAGTTAGAAATCCATGTATGGTACATGCTCTGGGTCACAAGAATTTTCAAAATTTAATTAACTCAAGGGAAAACTACTAGAATAAGTAGTATTTTAAGTTTAAGTTCAAACTATTTTTTGTTAAAAGTAACACAAAATAAAAAAAATTAGTAGGAGAGAGAACAAAGAAAACAACACACAAAAGCAACTACATATGTGGAAGTTGATTCCGACTTAAGCTTGAAGTGGAT